>NC_067232.1:30678121-30978121 GCF_019924925.1 Ctenopharyngodon idella
CTCGGTGGGCATGTTCGACTCATGGCCCTAGAGGTCTGTAAGAATTTTGAAAGAAATCGGCCACTAATGAGTTTTACGCCCCTGTAATCACGTGGTGTTTCACACATACACAAAATATTCATATAATTTGTTAGATCTGTTCATACTGAAAAAATTAGCCTCAGGAACCACAGCTGTCAATCAAATTGTTCATTAAATATTCGCAATTATGTAAAAAACATACTTTTGCGAACTATTACTAGGTTTTCGACCGATCGGAACCAGACAAGTGCAGTACAATTCTCTAGACTTTCTAGATCAATAATTATGAAAAAAAAAGTTGAACTTTACACTTTGGGTAGCTATAACAGGGTCATTTAGAAAAAGGGCGTGACAAATATACTCAAAAACCTATAAATCCTAAACAAAAACACGGAACTTCACAAAATTAAGTGAGCACATGCAGCATATAACTCTAAAGAAGCATGCCAACTTTTATGGAGATCGGACTATAGATGGCGCTATAACTGTTAAAAAACCAGATATTTTCTATGGTAAATTGCCTGTAATCGCTATAAATGGTCTTTTCCTTCTATGATTTAAGTGGTTACATGCTTGCTAAATAAAACGTAATATCTTTTTACGCATATGTGCTTAAAAGCCTTAAAACGCTTGAACCAAGATAATTGCTGCTCGCAGCTATATTTGTTACTATTACTTTTATTCTATTAGACCTATTTACATTTAGATTTTTAAAATCATCCATATGTCATCCATAATCAATCATATTGACAATCGAGGTGCTATCAGAATTGAAAATATTCATCCCTACCCAGTGATTTTATTGCTCAGGTTTGCCTTTCAACAGGTCAGAAAACATAAAGGAGGCATTGAGACAGAGACATTGAGCACATTATATAGATATTCATAATGTATGTTATAATGCATTATATCTTTTCATAAATAACTGTAACTAAAGTTAAAATGCATTATAATATTTGCAGATTCCTTGTTGCATCTGAAATTGGTTGTTTGTCATGCTTTAATGCATTATAATTTCTAAAGGTGTAACAGTGAATAGATAATTATTATATCTGTGGTTACAATTATTCATGAGACCACACAATGCATTATAAGGTGCATTACAAATGTAAAAGCTAATAAAAGAAAGTTGATCACATAGCTCAAATATTTTAATCCTGGAAGACTTTGATAAGAAATGCTTGAGTTCATATTGAATTTTTCATTGCAGACAACTTGAGGGATATTTAGATTTCTTCTGAATCATGTCAGTTTAAGGTCTTTTTCTCAAGAGTACAAATTTTCTTCAGCAAAATGTCTCCATGTAATCACATCTCTATCTGAGAAAAGCAATCGAGATATTAGAGATCTTGTTTGTGATTTTCTTTTCCATATGGGTAAACTGTATTCAGCTTGCACCTGATAATGGACAATTTGGTACAGCTTTCTACAGTACAGTTTTGATTACAGTTATGATCACAAAGCATTAGTCATTATCTGACTGTTCTGCAGCTGCATGTGTGTTGTTTTAATTTCATTATATCTTTGTTCAGCTACCTGCATTACGTCTCAGATCTGGGAAACGGTGCTCATCTCATCAAAGGAAACTCAAACAAACCTCTCAATGACAACCACTGGCACAATGTCATTATCTCCAAAGACACAAATAACCTGCACACCGTCAAAATCGACACCAAAATCACCACCCAGACCACTGTGGGGGCCAAAAACCTGGACTTAAAAGGTAGATTTCATGTGATTTTAACATATGTGACAATGATAATTATAGTTTTGATTTAAAAAATAAATGTTTTAGATCCACAAATGAATTGTATACAATAATAAATGCATAATATATTATGTTCCTGTGTGAACTGATATCATTTTACAGTTTAGAGAAAGAGAGGTATGTTAACAATATATGATATTTAACTATATCATTATGAACATTATGCTCTCTCCTTGCAGGTGATCTTTATATTGGCGGTGTTCCCGAGGAGATGTACAAAGATTTACCCAAGTTAGTTCACGCAAAAGAAGGATTTCAAGGCTGTTTGGCGTCTGTGGATCTGAACGGCCGTTTGCCAGACCTGATGTCAGAAGCGCTGGCCTGTGTTGGACAGATTGAGAGAGGATGTGAAGGTGACAACATCTTTTTTCTTTCTGTGTAATAAGTGGAATAATGTAATAATTATTGATACTACAAGATCTGAGGGTTTGTTTTACAACAATGACTAGCTGGCTCTAGATTATATCTTAAATACATAATTGTTTTCAATTATTACCTACCTTATTACCTATAAATGTAATTAAGATTCAAATTGTTTTATTATCTGCTTAATATCTGCTAACACTTTATTTTGATGCTCACCAACAGACATTATACTGACTATAAGTAACTTTGCAAGTACATGTCAACTTATTCTAACCCTAATCTGCACACATTTAGGCTTAGAGTTTGTGAAATATGATAGCATTGCACATGCATGTAGTTCTTCTACACTGTCAGCATCTCAGTTTATCATTATTTACTCAGTTTACCTCAGTAATCATATCACACTCTCAGTGTTATTGCTGTTGTGATAAGATTTCTTGTATCTGTCATGCTGTAGATGTTTATTGTGTCTCACGCAAAGGCAGCAGTTTTCAGTCTCTGCCGGAAACACTCTGAAATAGACAGGATAATTTTTGCTGCGTTGCTGCTTGAAATCTACTTTTCATACACAGTGTTTCACCACAAACAACATAAATATTCCATTCTGTTTTCATTATATCCCTGTTTTACATAAAAGACACATTGACCTTTTTCTTGGCAGCTGCTCTGTCCTCTTACGGTATCTGGGTGTTTCACAATTCATTACTGATGCATTCTCATTTCCTTTCCTTGCGTCCTTGCTCCTCTCTCTTAAGATTCAAGGGCGGCATATAAGGAAAGGAAACAAGGTGGAGGAATCAAAGAAAAATGTTTAAAATATATTGGAATATCCTCGCTTGCAAAGTGGCATGAGTTGCACACAAGGGATCAAGATATTCATGTGAAATTTCATTAGGGTGTTGAGAAACTCTCCATGAGTAAGAGCAGACGTCTCAATTTTGGGATTCAGTGCGTTTTTGGTGATGGATGGGGTGACAGAGAGAGGATTTGTGGAAGGTCCCATAGTCTTGGCTGCGCACCGGGCACCGGACGACTCTGTTATCAAACTCCACACCACAGCTGCCGCACAAGAGTATCGGTGCAGCTTTTGGATAAGGTCTATAAAGATTTGCTTCAAAAGTCTTGCTTTTGTTGGCTTACATGGCAGAACTGCAGGCTCAGGTGTGGACAGCTATTGAGGAAAAGATTGAGTTTGAAGAAAGATTGAGATGTGCACAGCAGTGGAGTTTGTCATGAGAACTGGGCTGACGGTAGCTTTACAAAGGCATTTATGGCTAAACTTCACCTGTTGTTTCTGGATGCAGGGTTTTCAGATCAGCCATGCAGTCTCTCTAGGAGTCAACTGTACTAAATCGTGAAAATGAAGCATAATTGATGAGGTATGATTAGATAAAACTGTGAGTTTGTGTGTGTCTCACTCACTTTACTGGCAAGCGTGACTGACAGACTAAAAGTAGAGAGAATGTATCTTATTTCTGCTCACTTTCAGCAGAAATGGACTCTGTAAAACATTTACAGTACATTCAGTACAGTACATACACGGCAGATAAATACAAGTGCCGTTATGTGCTGATGCATGGAAATAAAACCAAAGGTTCAAAAACCAAAATATAAAAGTGAGGCAAGTAACACTATGCATTTTGCCGCCTTCTCCTGCATCTCTGATCATGAAAAGACCAGGTAAATAAAATAAATACCCCCCCAAAACGCTTTCGAGATAGATTTAAATCCGAACTCAAACCACTTCAGGAGGAAACTGATGAAACTGGACAAGTGTAAATGCATCTGGTTGTTGAAAACTGCTCTCTCTTCTATTGCGGCTGATGATAAATAAAAAGCAGCTCATATTTGTTGCTTTCATTGTGAACCCTGTGAAATTTGCATATAGCTTGGGAACTGAAGATTTATATCTGTTTTGCGGAGACACATTAATGTGGGCAAGTGTAAATGGAACTGTTTTAACAAATCAGATAGCTATCCGATCTGTAACACATGAAGTGACCAGGTATAAACAGGCCCTAAGTATGAATGGGCTGCTGGCTGGTCTTATAGGCCACGTACACACTGCAGCTAAATTCGGTTGTCAGTTCACCTTTTAGTGCTTAATCGCGTTCTGTACACACACAGTTCAGAAAAACACGGGAGTGGCAACCGCATTAACTCCCGAAAAACACAGGTAGTGACAACCGCATTTACAGAATTTTTATGCAGTGTGTAGGGGACCGAACTGAACAACTAGTTGTTAATGACATTTTTTAACCTTCATCGGAGATGTGTCTCTCTTCTGTATGTGAGGTGAATCACAAGGAAAGCACGAGCCTTTTCTCATTCGAGTTGCCAGATCTTGCTAGAAAAATCAGCGAACAAGAATAAGCCCATAATAATCCTAAATAAATTAAAATGCTTTATGCTGAAAATAAGACCAAAATATCTGATTTATGTCTGCTCACTTTAATAACTCAATAAACCCTGTTCGCTTTATGAGACGAGCTTAAACAACAAGCCCAAAAACGCTTATAATGAGTGATCATGGCAACACACAAAGAGCGCGCTCTGTGTGAAACAGGCTGTACAAGCACAAACAAAACACGACGCCTCCGTCGAATGTGTTAGTGTGTTTAGTTAAATTGCTGAAAATAACGAATATTTTGTCACTGTAATATTACTTTGGTCACAATAACGGTTACCAAACACGATAGACGCCAGAACGTCGCTATGGTTTCCAAGCTGTCAATCATCACATTTTCGAGAGTGAGTCGTGTTCTGTACACACATGTAACGATAATTTAGGGGATTCACTCCCGCATTTAAATGCGGTTGTCACTCCTGAAACTTACAGTGTGTACGTGGCCGTAGTAAGTCATTCAAACAGAGTTTCAAGAGCACTCACTCAAGGGCACTACTCCCATAGAGTGGTCTGTGTCTCACTCTTTCCCTCAGAGAACCGAGGTTACACTTGTTAACCGGACAATACATATATCAGAGCATTTGTGTTGCTAATACCCTGAAAATGGCACTGAAGACTTGGGGCCCTACTTTAATGATCTAAGCACATGGACTAAAGAGCACAGCGCAAGTGCACTTAGGGCGTGTCCGAATCCACTTTTGCTAGTTTAACAACAGGAAAAATGTTCTGTGTGCCCGGTACATGGTCTAAAATGGTTGTCCCTATTCTGTTAATGAGTCATGGGTGTGTTTTGGGCATAACGTGCAATAAACCAATCAGAGTCTCATCTCCCATTTCCTCTAAAAGTCAGCTGCGCTCGCACCATGGCGTATTTGCTATTTACATGGTGGAATTTGCAAGCGGAAAAACAGAGCGCTTCTCTAGCGAGGAAACGGATCTGCTCATGTGCGAGGTTAAAGTGGACCATCTACGATACAAGCCAGATTCCACCAAAGCATATTTATCTTTATGTACACAATAATAATCTTTTACATTGTGATCCATTTATTTTTAATATTTGGCATGTTTGTGTTCTGCTGCGTGTCCCTGTGTGTGTAATAAGCAGAATGTACGTGTGTTGTGCACCCGCATATAGGCGCATATTACTAACACGCTCTTTAAATAACAAAAAAAATACTGCGCCATTGACTTTAGACCAGATTTTTGTTGGTCAATGGCGCAGTCGGTTTCAGTTCCTCAAAATAGCAACACGCCAACAATGCACCTGAACACACCTCGTTTTCAGACCAGCACACCCATGGGGGAACAGATGGGTGCGAGTGCATTTGCTATTTAAACAATGTGGTGCAGGACGTGAAAATGATAACTGCGTTGGTCTGAAACTCGCAAAAAACACTTGCGTCGCACCTGGTGTCACATTGCGCTGGGTGTGTGATAGGGCCCTTGTACTCCACTGAAAAATTACTCTTAAAATATATGGTTCATGAACCCTTTTGTAACATGAATGTTCTGTTCTAGTTTAATTTTTACTCTGTTCCTGTTTGCCTGATTTCCTAGTTAGTTTCCTCGTTTGTTAATTAATCCCACACACCTGTACTGTTTCATCCTGATTACGTTTCCTCATGTTTATAAGCGCCGTGTTTCCTCAGTTCTTCGTCCGGTATTGTTTATGTTAAGTGTAGTTGCTATTCTGATTTCTTCTATGTGTTCACATCGTATCAAATGATTTATTTAAATGTTAGTACACTCAGTATAAAGTGGGAGCACGTTTGGGTTTATTGAATTTAATGTGTTAATAACAAAGCATCACATAATAACGTAATTTACACATAATAAGCCATAATAACATAATATTACTGTAGTGGTATAACATCTGTGGTGCCTGATCTCTCTCTGATGCTGATGGTGTTCCTGTAGGGCCCAGCACAACCTGTCAGGAGGATTCTTGTGCGAATCAGGGCGTTTGTCTCCAGCAGTGGGAGGGCTTCACCTGCGACTGCAGTATGACCACATACGGAGGACCTCTGTGTAATGATGGTAAGTGAGAATTTTTGCATCCTATTTTAAAAAGTGCAACAGATGCTTGATATGTGGTGTTATCATATTTAACAATAGCAGTTCCCCAGGGTAACCACTGCTGGACACTGCTGTTATAAAGAAGTAGCATAATTATGTTTATAATAGTGCATGTCATCCAGTTACAATTTATGAACTCTTTTGTAAAGATTCAACCTGTAAAAATTATGTGCTTATATTCAACATGGAACATTTCACAATATTACCTACAAAAATGTAGTTACCAATTTTACAAAAACAATAAAAATGCACAAAAATGTGTTCTGTGTGAGCTGATCCTGAGGGTGGGATGCACCAATAAGGATTAAGCTTAAAGAGTTAGTTCACCTTAAAATGAAATTTCTGTCATCATTTACTCACCCGTTCTGTAAGACTTTCATTCATCTTCAGAACAGAAATGAAGATCTTTTTAATGAAATCTGAGAGATTTCTGTCCCTCCATTGACAGCTATGCAACTACCACTTTCAAGCCCCAGAAATGTAGTAAAGACATTATAAAGTAATCTATGTGACTCCAGTGGTTTAACTTCAATTTTATGAAGTGTTGTGAGTGCTTTGTTTGCACAAATATGAATCTCCAACGCATGTTAATGAGAGCATCACGTGTTGACTCGAGAGCAGGTGAGTGAACATGCATTGGAGAATAATATTATGTAATTAAAGTGATCATTTTTTTGTTGTTGTTTTGCGCAAACAAAGCACTTCATAAAATTGAAGTTAATCCACTGGAGTCACATGGATTACTTCATAATGTCTTTACTACATTTCTGGGGCTTGAAAGTGGTAGTTGTGTGGACTGTCAATGGAGGGACAGAAATCTCTCTGATTTCATTAACTCCGGGTGTGGAACGACATGAGGGTGAGTAATTAATGACAGAAATTAAATTTTTAGAGGTGAACTAACCCTTTAAATCTAGATTAAATCAAAGTGTATATAGTGATTTTGATGCACCAAATTTTAAACCTTGTTTGAAAATAAGCAAGCTTACATTTAAACCATCATTTTGATCCTGGTTTTAGTTCGCATAACTTTAAACTCAGATTTAAATCTCAATTAGCGATTAACTTTAAACTTACATGTGAGGAGGTTTAAATTACACAAAAACTGTTTATTTTGCCTGTTGATTTTCTTCCGACAATAACCAATTAACGATGACAATTAACCAATTAGATGAAGGATTTAATCACAGTTTAGAATTCAAATCCCTGATTTGTTCATATTAAGTGGTGCAACAACTGAAATTCAAATAAAATTCAAATTCTTTATTAGCTCTAAACGTTGCTTAATTTCATCCTTAGGTGTGCACCACTTTGCATTTTAGATTAATTATTTGATGTGCTGCCGACTTATTCAAATTGTAGATAACATTTATTTACTTCTAATCAGCACTTCAGTACAAACTACAGCTTTACTGAATGAGTGTGTCTGTACGATTGCTGCTAGAATATTTGTATGTATGTAGGAATGAAGTGTGCTGAGCTTGATATATGATGATTGTGGTGTGTGTGTATGCATGTAATCTTTATTTGTAATAGGCATGTGTTGGCATTAAACAGACATTTGACAAACACGGTGATTGGAAATAAACATGGCTGTCATTGGTGCTGTCCTAATCAGTCATGATGTGACTTTTAGGAGGCCTCTTTTCTTGGAAACTCTACGGCACTCTATTTTCCAGTCTGGTTTTGGTTTGATCTATTCCATCTCCATTTAGCTAATGTACCTGCTCAAATCAGGGAAATCACAAAACTAAACACAACCAAATGTTCGGTGTTTCTGAAATAAATAAATAATACTTTCTTTATAGTATATTTCTGACACACTATTCCCTAGAAGACTAAAGATTGTTTGTAAGTGATTGTTTAGATTGTATAGAGTCTTTTCTATGGGAGGAAAATGGTTACATTTAATACAGTAAACTGACTGTACTTCAGGACAGATGGAGTTTCTGCTGGTCCCAATGTGATATTTTCTGTCACCACTTGAGGGCACTCACATGAAGCACAAACAATACTTTCTGAATCAGACCATCTCGTGAAACTGACAGCATGTTTTTCTGCAGCCTTCATGCAGGGTTTTTATACTCACTGGTGTCTGAAAGTCAGTTTTGAGCTGAGAAAATATATTTAAATGTCTTAAATGTTGATTTGAGCTGGTAGCCCATATGAAAACATGGGAAATGAGCATCAGCACTGTGGAAATGCAGCTAATCAGAGGTAGATCCAGATCACTTTCAGTAGTTATGAACTGTACTGGAGAATGTGTGTTCATAGAAGAGAGAATCATGTTCATCTCATTCAGGAAGGGTGAGAGTTCTTCATGAGGACTTTTCACACTTGAAATAGTTAACCTGGGTGTTTCTAAACCCCCGATAAAAATAATCCTGGGTTATCTTGCTTCATCCCTGCTGAAAAAAGAAGAAGGAAAAAAAAAAAAGCTAAAACCAGCCTAAGGGGCTTTGGCCACTTTTTTTTTTTAGTTGGCCAGGCTGGTCTTAGCTGGTCAAGCTGAGAGACCAGCTAAAAGACCAGCTAAAACCAGCTGAACACCAGCTTGGCCAGCCTGGAAGACCAGTTTAAACCAGCTAAGACCAGCCAACCAGCCTGGGCTGGTTTTAGCTGTATTTTACATACAGGTGAAATGTTTATAATAGGCTTGTTCGAGATGCATCGGCGCTGCGATCGGCGTATGGCATCAAAGTACTGCGAGAGCGATTAAATAGAGTAGACATCTCCTTATGCTTTTGAATCACTCTTGTGGTACTCTGATGCCATACGCCGATCAGTCTGCGCAGCGCCGATGCATCTCGAACAAGCCTAAACGCTCCAGCATTGCACGTCCTCATGTTATATATATATTACCTAGTCCTATCAAGTTTATCCTGATTGGACTATAAAGGTAAGAAGAAAATGGTCTCTTCTTCACTGAAATTGTTGCATTTTCTGTCACCATGTGACAGTTTTCCCTCAAACGCTGAAACTACTGTTTATATGCAACACGCGGTGTTTCCACGACTGTCCAAAGAATGTGAATACAAGGCACATGATTGGCTGTCGAATGCTAAGCATCTAGTCGTAACAACACTGCAAGTTTAGCACAGCAATGCGGGGTTAACAGAGTAAAAGCGTCTCTAATCCTGTTCCAGAGCAGGACTTTATAACCCAGAGTAAAACACAGTGCTAACCCCGCTTCAGTGAAAGTGTGAAACGTTCCTTTACCCGGGGTTAAAAGCGGGGTTTAGAATGACGATAACCCGGGGTTAAGCGCAGTGTGAAAAGCCCTATAGAGTCCCTCACACTAACTATGTTTACATGTAACCAAATAATCAGTTTATAAGATTGATGGCTCAATCAGACTGAAAAGCCGACATCGGTCCGTCTGAGCTTGATCGTATTCAAATTTTGATCTGATTGAAGTATTTTGATTGAACTTTAAAAAATCAGATTAAAGAAAAAAAAAATGTTGCCATGTAAACCGCTAAATCAATCTGAATCAAACCCATGTAGATGTAATAGAATCAAACATATGGTAGCAATATTTGTAAAAAACTTAATCTGGGTCTGAATATGAACCAGTTTGCAATTCCCAACCCAACATTCCCTTTGCTGCAGATTGCAGTTATATTCAGGGCTCCAGTATGTATGTATGCAAATAAATACATACATAAATACATACATATTAACTGCATCTGTGAGCTTTGCTTTCATCTGCACCGGTCACATCTGCACAGCGACTGCACACAGATACACATTTATCAGCCCTTTTCTTTGTGTGTGCTTCTTTTTTGTGGTGGTTGAAAGAGCAACTTCCTCCCAAAGGACGACAGCCGAGGGCCAAGTTCGCCTGGCTGCTCCGGCGGCACAGACGGCTCTTTATGTGCAGTGCAGATGCAGCGCTTCGCTGCTACTGACGTCACCTGGTGTTGGGCAGCAGATGGAGCATCTGGAGAGAGAGTTGACGTATGGCAGTCAACTTTCAAGTTGGAGCCTCCATGGAAAATCCTCGCTCTACTTTCAGGAACAGAGGGATGAATCCCACTCAGAAACCTTTAATTGAAGGTGGCAGGCGAAAGTAGGATATTTATGGTTTTAATCAGAGAAGAAAAAAATAAAGCACACATCCCAATTTCTCCATCTATGCAGTGTGTTTCTCTGTCTTGAGTTGCTGTGTTTAGGCTGAACATTTGCAGTGCTCTCGCGCCCTGATTCCACTGCTAGAGCTCCCCCTCCCTCTCTTTTCTTCTCTTCCTCCTTTTTTTTTCTCAGACCGCCCGCTCTCTCTCTCTCTCCCGCACAGCCTCCGGAGCTGCTCTGTGGATGTCTTGTGGCTGGAAACGCAGCTTGCGCAGGTGTGTGGGGAGATCTCTCTCTCTCCATGGAGAACAGTTAACATTGTCCTCAGGAAAGAGTGTAAATGAAGCTCTCTCCATCTGTTGGAGGCTCTCAGCCAGCTGTGGATGGATTTCTGGGGATTTCTCCTCCTGAAGACAACGTTCAGCCGAAAAACAGCAGAAATTCTGATTTCAGAAAACGCCTTCGAATTCAGAAAACGCCTGATTCCTTGCACGTGTTGATATCTGCTGTTTTTTTCCAGGATATTAGGTCATTTTCTTGATTTTTGGCTACATGGAGTAACTGGTGTCTGGAGTTTGCTTATTCTGATTTGATTGAAAACACTCTTTCCTGCTTTATCGAAAGTTGGATTTTATCTTAAACGGCTTGGATTTCAGATATAATCACCGAGGACTAAAAGACAAGGATCGGGTGTACTTTCTCCTGGATTCTGAGTGCTTCTTCTTGAAGACGGTGTGTGTAAGTGAAGAGTATGGGCAGGCAGGTGCGCTGAAGCGTCCGTGCATTTTTGCGTTCTCTCGTTCAGGGAAGATGTTGGGTGGATGGAGGCTGGTGGACTGGCAGCTCTGCTTAGAGACCCTCATCCGGGGTCTGGCCTCCGTGACCTGCCTCGCCCTATACCTTACAGCTCTCTCACTGGGCATCACAGCCGGATCGGACACCCTCACGAGGACACATCAAACACACTTCACCCATGGAGGAAAGAACCAGCACACCGTGCCTCTCACTATTAACAGATCACCTGGGTCTCTGCGGGCAGGACATGGTGGGTAGCAGCATTATAGAGCACAAACATACAATGCAGTGTGGTGAAACTCAAATTCATGGAAAGGCATTTGCAATTTGCCTATTTGTTAGTTTTGTTTCTTATTCAGCATCTCCCACCCTTGATCTCAAAGAGATTAGCCTCATCTCTCAGTGTCTGCATCAGCACATTTCTCTCTGGAGCAGATTATGACACATCTAGAGAGTCACATGATGCAAGATGAGAATAAGTTAAAGGAGCATTTGTGCTGTTTCAATGTTTTGATTTCTCTTACAGTGGAAGCTAAAATGAACTGTTGCATTAGATGTGTGGCATGATGCTAGAGCTTTTCTCAAAACTAAATTCTGAGCTTTTTTTTTTGTATTTATTTATAACCAGCTGGTGTCAAAGGGAATTTAAGCAGAGGTATGACATTCATTCATACAGATTCCCTATAGTTTGTCACATTAATTATGGACATATCATAAATTAAACATAGAGGATGAATGCAGAGGAAGTGGTTCAGCGTGTGCTGGGAAGATGTTTTCATGCATTATAACTCCAATGTATGATTTGATTGTGACTATCAGAAGACGTGTCCTAATTTTCCTGTTTACACAGATTGATGCTCGCTCACATCTCTGAGTGACATGTTATGCCTGGGTGTCGGGTGGATTAGACATGCTGTAATCTGATTGGACGGAAGTGTTTTTACAGTCCTGCTGAAATGGCACAACAACCAATTGAGTCACTCCACTGGAGTCCGTTTCACATAATGGTTTTTATACTGAGCTAATCACATTTTCTATCCTCTAACCCATCCTAAACATATCCCTCTTAGAAACCTTGCAGCTTCTTTTTGTAACAACATAAAACACGGTATGTTGTGTCATTATACGTACAAAGCATGTATTATTTGTGTGGTGCTGATTTGGCTCAGCAGAGCAACACTCATTCATAACAGTTCCTATTATAGACCTGTTATAGAAAACAATAACAAAAGAATTACAACTCCACTGTGCACGTCTGGTCTCGAAGCACTTACGCTTGTTATATCCCAGAACAGTCAAAACAAGTTAAGTAGTGCATAGCTTTTGAGCCTAACTACAACAGTACATGATGAAGAAGTGTCATTACCTACCCATAACTTTTCTCCAAGGACATCAACCGTTTACCTAAAGTGATTTATTCACATTATCTTGTAGACACTGAGTGCATACTTTCTGCTACGGGTCACTATGAAGCACCTACCGCTGTTGTTTTCAATAAGTTGTACAAAGATGTCACTTCCCAAACCAATAAATACGATTATGTGCATCTGTCTGTGCTGGGAAGTTTTGATCTATGGAAGACATACTGTATATGACTGAGGCAGTATAAAATCAGCGGATATGCTCTGGTGAGGTATGTAGGATGGGTAAGACATTACTGATTAAGTTTCTTGAGGAGGCTGAACTGGTTATCAGTGTCAGCGCTGTTCTTGTGCCACTTTTTGATCCTTAGAAATGAACTGTAGACGTTTTTGTAAATGCCCAATGAACGGCTGATCTCTAAACCTTTAAAATGAGCAGTAGTGCTTTGATGCATTTTTTGTTTTCGGTTTAAAGGGTTAGTTCACCCCAAAATGTGAATTCTGTCATTAATTACTCACCCTCATGTCGTTCCACACCCGTAAGACCTTCGCTCATCTTCAGAACACAAATTAAGATATTTTTGATAAAATCCGATGGCTCAGCAAGATCATTTCCTTTTTCAAGGTCCAGAAAGCTACTAAAGACATATTTAAAACAGTTCATGTGACTACAGTGGTTCAACCTTAATGTTATGAAGCGACGAGAATATTTTTTTGTGCGCCAAAAAAGCAAAATAATGACTTTATTCAACAATATCTAGTGATGGGTGATTTCAAAACACTGCTTCATGAAGCTTCGAAGCTTAACGAATCATTTGTTTCGAATCAGTGGTTCAGAGCGTGAATCCAACTGCCAAAGTCACGTGAACCATTGAAATTTATGATGGCTTACGTTACGATGTAACAAAGCCTCATTTACTGAAATCACGTGACTTTGGCAGTTTGATACACGCTCTGAACCACTGATTCTAAACAAAAGATTGGTAAAGCTTCGAAGCTTCATGAAGCAGTGTTTTGAAATCACCCATCACTAGATATTGTTGAATAAAGTCGCTATTTTGTTTTTTAGTGCACAAAAAGTATTCTTGTCGCTTCATAACATTAAGGTTGAACCACTGTAGTCACATGAACTGTTTTAAATATGTCTTTAGTAGCTTTCTGGGCATTGAAAGTGTTAATTATCTTGCTGTCAATGGAGGCCTCACTGAGCCATCGGATTTCATCAAAAATATCTTAATTTGTGTTCTAAAGATGAACGAAGGTCTTACAGGCGTGGAACGACATGAGGGTGAGTAATTAATGACAGAAATTAATTTTTGGGTGAACTAACCCTTTAAATTGCTGATGCTTCATCCTTCAATAACATACTTTTTGCATTACATTCAGTACGTTTACATGAACAAAAATATTAAGATTAAGACAATATTCTGATTAAGAAACTACCATGTAAACAGCAATTTCTGATTACCTTATTCCAGCTAAAGTCATACTCGAAGTAAACACAAATCGAATTAAGACGTGGAATATTCCTATTTTAGTCGTATTATTGAAGGGTATTTTAGACATGTACACACCTTAATCACACTATAAACGTCAGGTGGGATTTCTTGCCGCATAAACACGGCAATGGTCAACTGTTTGACAGCAAACAAGAGAGCATGGCTTCAAGCAAGAAAGCACAAATCATATTCCTCTTACCTCCGAGTTTGTCGGGGTGGCATGAATAAAATTTTGCCGAATGAAAGTCCAGAGGAGGCCTGTTGCTGGAGAATTTGTATCTGCTGTCATCTGTTTGCACATATAGCATGACAAATAATGATCTGCACTTGAAGCTTTCATAAAATTAAAAATGAAACACCCAAAACTGTATATGCTACCATAATGAAGACGATCTGTATGTTGATACGTGAAATTCTGGAGGGAATGTTGGACGGCATGGCATTGGGACATATTGATGTGCCAATAATCGATCTATGTTCTATAACATGTAAAACTGGAACATGAAAGTTTAAGCTCATAATCATAGTAAAATATGTGGCGTTTGTCGACTTTAATCACAATAAACAGGCTTTTAAAGACTTTAATAGCATCTATTCCACTCCGGCCGAAGTGTACATGTGTTTGTTACGAACACAGATGACGTTTTCATGCGCAGGTTTGTAAACATAGCGGTAAAGAAGGCTTTGTTCTTATTGACAATGTTGCTTGACCAGAATATAATGCAGTATATTGATAGTCGAAAAAGACACTTTAAAGCATGTCAGCACAAAAAATCCAATATGTCCATAGAAATGTTTTTATAAGTAGATTAAAACAATGGCCACTAACACACTTATTGTTTGTGAGTTCATCATCTGTGCTGCGCATATGCGAATAATGGCAATAAAAACAACCGCATATCATAGCGAATAATCAGAATAATGAAATTGCATGTAAATGGGAGTTGCGTCATGTAAACATCTTACGACGATTAAGTCCGCTGGAAATAATCACATTATTGGTGCACAAATAAACCCAGTCATTGTGACAGATGCATGAAACAACTGGCGCTGAAATGTGCAGATTAAAATAATCAAGTAAACTCTTAATAAAAAACTTGCAACTGGTTTCTTTGGTTTGGATCCTTCAGAAGGATATGCTAAGACACAGCTCGAAAGGTTTACAAGCTAATAAATCCTCTGTGAGACAGCATTATCCATTAGCGAAAAGCAAAGAAAAAAGAAGTCAGCAATGCCTCTGCTCTTTTTTCTGCTGATGCACAATCCGGCACCTTGAGCAGTGCAGCGGTGCATGAGAAACTCTAATCCACACTAATAGGATTGAGTAGATTCACCCACCCCCAGTCTCCTCGACACATGTCTGCAAGCCTTCACAACTGCTGGCAAACACCGATAAAATATACACATGTCAAAAACACCCCCAAAACTGAGCCATATTTATGACTTTAGTCTTATAAATGCCAACTACATCTCTCCTAAATCTACATATTTCCTCTGATGTTGTGGGTGATGTTTATTTCTGGCACACAAAGTCTGGTTCCTGACAAATCTGTTTTGCTCAAGGGAGATTGATTAGTGTGAACCATGCCTCGCTCCCAACAACTTTCACGGGACCTCAGAAGATGCATTTTAGAGATGCATTAGCTGGTAAAGGCATCGCGAAAGAACTGGGTGTTCCTCAATCCATGCCACAAAATGTAGGGGCAAACTGAAACAGATTTGTAGTGAGGAAAGGTCCAAAATTCATCTTCAACTTTGTGCAGATCTTATAAGCTGCTAAACAAAACGTGGTTGTTGCTGCTAAATTCACTAAATTCAAGGGTTCACTTACTTTTCCAGCCTGCACTGTGAATAATTGTTCAGTGTCTTTAGTTAAAGATGTGTTATTGGTGTACTACAGTGGTTCTCCTTTTATTTTAAAGTCAAACTTGTATAATGGATTGTGATTGTGATTGTTGGCTTGAGAGGCTTCAGAAGATTTGACAACTTTTCCAAGACACACCCAATTGTGGCTTAGATGAAGATCAGATTTAATTTTTTAAGCAATCAATGCAGGTCATTCTAAATGTTCACAGACTTGCAACTTGCAGTCATTCATTTGGTTGGGTCAAGTTGTTGAATCCTGGATCAACACTGATGTGTGAATGGAGATAACAATGGTTACATTCACACTGTGAGCCTTAATGCTCAATTAATGCTCAGATCTGGGGTGCGTTTCCTGTACAACGACGTAACTCGCTGCTTCACTACAATAGTATGATGCATCGTTGAACAAATCAACTAGCTAGTCACGATTGTTTCCCGAAACCGTATTGTCGTAAACCTGTCGTTCAACCACGTTGGTGAATGACGTCACACAGGTGGTGAGTAATAACTTATTTAAATGAATCCGTTTGAGATCGAATGCTTTATTTCCAGATTTATTCATAGGCTCGTTCTTACGTACCAGAGCACATACGCACATATGCACTGAAAAGTCCTGGGTTGAGCCTTTTGGGCCATTTTTTTTGTGTGTGTTACCCAGCTCCTGGGTCAGACGTAATAACCCAGGGGTTGAGTTATTTAGCACTTTTTGCGACCTCTTCAGGAGTGAGCAGTGCAGCAGGTTTGTGTACGTTTTATTTTATCCAAAAAATTGTTATTGTTCTGTATATCATTTAACGTTATGCAAAGCAACATACAGGGGCGCGATGCGAGTCACCTAAGCGAGTGTCGCATTGGTCTTTTCGTGTGGTGGAAAATGGCAGATGTCTTGCATAAAACTGTATGATTTTATTCAAAAAGAAACAGAATATTAATACTTAGGATGTTAAAATATGTTCTCAGAATTGTACACTGATTATTTATGGACAGATTATGGAGTCAGTCACACCATTTTTCGGCTATGAGTGAAACGCAGGCGTTGGTCTGAAGTTATCAGTTCCCCCGCCGAAGGTGAGCCATCTCCGACACGAGATCCAGCGCCGTTACGGTGGAAACAGGACAACAGAGACTGGTCCATTACACTTGAATTACTTCTAAATGTTTAATTTTTATCTCTAATATTTGTTAAACGAGCTTGAATGTAGGTAATATGTTTACAAAAAAACCCAATATAAAATATGCTATACTATAAAATATGATCGAAAATAAAGAAATTATCATGCAAACCGGTGGTTGTGTGGAGTATTTAAAAAAAGCTTTTAGGATTTAAGTTAATCCGTAAACAGTAATTCATTTATGAAGAAAAATAAAAAATAAGCTAGTATTATAGTAAATATGAATCAATCCATTATGCTGGGTTAAATAACTAAATTTGCTGGGTAAAATTAACCCAACATGTCTTCTGTCCTATATTTACCCAGCCCTTGGGTTCATTAGAAAAAGCTGATAGTCAAAACCATATTAAATGTGTATATAAAATATATATTTGGAGAGAGAGAGAGAGATTACAAAGATTCTGGCCTAAAGGCTTTTAACCCAGTTGCTCAGAAGGCACAAAAGGAGGATCGAAATGCAGAGCTCAGAGAAAAGAGAAAAGCTTTACTATAATCTTCTTTTATCCTTTCCTTGACCACATGACCAAATCAATCTGACCAATCACCTGACTATAGCTGCACTCGCTGCGCAAATTGCAGACTAACATGGCATTTTTGGTGAGGAAGGGAAGGTTATAACAAAGAAACAAAGTACTTTACTTTCAATCCTACACACGTATATCAAAAATTGGGGACACGTCTGTTATCTTTTGATTTATGTTGTGCATTCTTCTGTTAATAATAGCAGGATTGATCCGTACGATCTATTTTTCAACCCGGTTTTCTCGAAATGCAGGGCCTTGCCTTCTTTTTTCTCACTTGACTTCTTCTGTTGATTATTCCTTCCTCTCTCTGTGCTCATCTGGAGCGATTGATGCTGCTGTTGTGGGGGGAAAAAGAGAAGAGAACATAAATGAAAGAAGCCACAAGGTTTTAATATTTGCATTAACAAATGCTTATTAGACAAAATACAGAGTGAAAGAGCTTTTTTAACAGGTTAGAATGAAGAAGAACATACTGAGTAGGATAAATTGTTTCATCAGGATAAATTAAAGTGCTCTATTATGCTATTCTAAAGGCTCCTAATGTTGTTTAGAGTCTCCTACAACAGGTTTACATGCATTCAAGGTCAAAAAACACTTTAATTTTCTCATAATATCCACTGCAGCATCAGCTCTTTTCTGTCAGTGTCTGAAACGGTTCGGTCAAGGATTCGGTCTCTCTAAACCCCGCCTTTCTGAGATCCTGCTCTGCTCTGATTGGTCAGATTGGTCAGTCTGTTGTGATTGGTCAGAAACTAAATGCTCATTACCAAATCTGAATCTCAGCTCTTCCTCATCACTTGATTCACAGTGATATGAACAGTAACAATGGCGTTGGTTTTACCGTATCAATCTCATCAAAGTGGATTTGTTTTGGCAGCAGAAAACAGTGTCATCTCGACATGAACAACACGAACCAAACTCTTCCAGAGAGAGAGACATTTATACACACAAAAACTCAGTGCTGTCTTGTGACTTTATCAACTAAATAGTTTTGTTACTGAAAAAATATGCTTGGAGCATTGTAGCATTGTTAAACTTACAGCTTTGCTATTAGTAGAGAGACACTACTGCCCAACACTGAAACTCCACAATTCACATCTCTTTTGATCTCGCTTTCTCTTTCTCCAATTACTCCATTGCAACGGCTAAAGCCTCCGTTTGATGCATAAGAAAGTAGTTCTACACACAAGAGTATTTTATAGACCAAATTTTGGTAATGGTCTTGAAATAAAACACTTAAAAAGGCAACATCACCGCCACCTCGAGTGTGTATAATTCAACAGCCTGTTGTCAGTTATTCCTCACATATTCCATGTATTCTCATAAATCACCTAGTAATGTGAACCTAGTAATGTTATTTTACATATTTGTTGGTCACAGGTTCAGAAAAAAAATAACGTTTTGGTATTACCACCCCAAGTCTTTGTAAAGGGGGTCAAAATTAGCTTTTTTTTAGTTGTAATACATTTCTTAATTCCTCTCGTGTAACAGAGACATGCAAACAATTAAACACTCCATGGATTAATCAGAATTTTGGTTTGTGACTTCACATTTCATTTGTTTTGTTTTGTGACAATCTTATATTTGTAAACAGCTCAATAAAAGTTTTGTTCTAATCTCTCTCTGCACATCTGTGTCTCCTGCAGCTGGCACCACGTATATATTTGGGAGAGATGGTGGTCTGATCACATACACGTGGCCGCCGAATGAACGGCCCAGCACGCGAGCAGACCGGCTGGCGATGGGATTCAGCACTCAGCTCAAAGAAGCAATACTGGTGCGAGTGAACAGCTCCTCTGGGTTAGGTGACTATCTCAAGCTACACATTGTAAGTGAACCATTTCTCTATTTAACAGAATTTTCTATAGAAAAAAAAAGTATACACCAGTATTACCTTAAAAATGATTTATAGATCCATTTATTAATGTGATACACAAGAGAGCAACTTCAGATCTTAAAGAAAGTTTAAAACCACTGAGGCGGGAGTTTTTACTCTTTTTTTATGAATATACTGTCTGAAACCACTCATCCCTTCACTCATTCAGTGTTCACCATGCAGTGAAAGCCACATGTCAGCGTAAATGTGATTACAGGGCTTCAGATACAATGGTAAACACTACTGTGCTTTGTGTCTGACGTTATATTGGATGTGCTGTGTACAAGACATGCTGTATTTACACATCAGAGACAGATGTTACCAAGTGTAAACTGTAAAACTGACACACAAAATAATGTAAATGAAACAGCAAACATGGAAGTACCCTTAAGCAAAGAAAAATATATTTCCTAATATATGAATGATCAATATATTAAAGGATTTAACGGTATATTAGAGAATATACAGAATAATATATTGTGTAAATATATTACAATATATTGAATAATACATAAGGAATTGCTGCTTTCATATATTGAAAAATATGTTACAATATATTTGCTCAATGTATGTAATTTTATATTCAGTAATACACTTCATAAATTGAACATATATTTACTCATGCAGTACACACACACACACACACACACACACACACACATATGAGCAATATCACACTCGTAGCCGTACGATATGGCTGTATATCAGCACGGCTGTGATTCGGCCGTAGGCATGAGGCCGCAGGCCTTAGTTCGACAGCACAACTGTGTAAATAAATAAGAAGAACAACGGAGTGTCTTTAAAAACCCTCTTTTGTGAAGAACTACTTCCTTCTGCCACTGATTCAAATCTGAAGTTGACAGTTTAACAGTTGAGCCCACCTTTGACTTTATCCTTTTAACATTTAAGACATTCCCACGAGAGCGCTAGTCAATGCATTTGTCAGTTGCATCTCGTAAGATGTTTCAAGTAAAAACAACATTCTTTTTTCCTTGTTTCAATCCATTTCAATACAAAGCTTTTGCGACTGACTGACTCACCCTTTGCCACCATCTCATGGCTTATTAATGTAACTTTCACTGAAGTCGAAATCGCTAACACTGCATTCACACATCATTTACTTTGAATGGGTGACGTCACATGTTGCCGAACTGAATTGTGGGTTCCGTCGCATTGCTCGCAACAGAAGTTGAACATTTCTCAATTTTTCAAGCGCTGATGCAGGCATCAGCCAATCAGATCGCCTTATGCAAATACCCTAGAGCAGTCGCTAGCCAGTTGCGTTCATGCAACACCAGAAAGTAATGTGATTGGCTGTTGTTACTATGACGGTCGCGTCAGCACCAAGCTTCAGACACGCTCTCCGTCAAGCATTGAAGCCTACGCCCAGTGTGAATGCAGCTTAACGGACTCTTTCTTAATACCAAAAATATGGCATGTTATTTATATAAAATATTATTTATTGATCAATAATATTTAAATTAACATCAATAGCCATTATAACAGTATAAGAAATAAAATAGGAAATAAACACAAGCGAACAGTTCAGTCAAACGTACAAAAGCAGCGCTCTAGTTAGTACAGGATTTAATTTCAATGTCAATATAAAGTTATGAAACTTAATATAGCCCTTAAGCCAAATCTAATAGCTCTGGAACAAGTAATAAATTAATAAGACCAAAGATTGCCTGTTTTGATATACCCAAAACGAATTATACCTCATGCTTAACCACTGTCTACATAAGAGCCAGTGGCAAATTCCAAAGGACTGTCCGAGATGAAGCTGTTCTCTGTGGGTACATGAGTGCTGAGTGATCGCTGACAGCCTGGAGCTCACATCTCCAAAAGCGTCTAAACAAATTTTCAAATAAGCGCTATGTTTACATATAAATCGCATATCTGAGGTCCAAACAACTATATCCTTGCCTAAAAAACTCTTAAAACTACATTATATTCCGTTACAAAATAACAGTAGTAGGATATCTATAAAAAATGGTGGTTTTGCTCATCTGCCATGACATTCGCTGTGATAATGCTGACAGCAGAATGATTCAAATGGTGAAACGGTTCCTGTGGCGATATTGGTAGAATATCGCATGGCTGGAAAGACCTCTCAGCCAATCAGATTCGAGAACCAGAAAGAACTGTTGTATAAACAGAAATATATAATGTAATATATATTTCTAATATTTCATAATTATTTACTTTATATATGTTTCATATTTAGCTAGTAAACAATAGCACAAGCACACCTGCATGTTCTAAAGTATTTAGCAAAGATACTCTCACTGTGCTGAAGAGTGCACAGCCAGTACTTTTTAAAAAGTAATATATAGTCTTAATAGTGTTTAGCCAATCGTCAACCTAACCACAGACTCTCTCTTCAGAACAATGATAACCCCAAAAACTCACACATACCAGAAACCCGTTTAAATTCCAAAATAATAGAACATTACAGATCTCAAACATTAACAGATCTCCCCCTATATTAATATTGAGCAAAACACATGAAATGACACTTAATTTTAACATTTACACTCATTCCGTGATTGTGTATATATGTGTGTACGTACATTCACATTTATACGGCAACATGTTTGTGCAATATATGTACACAATAAATGATAAAACTTCATGAATATTACAAGTAATGCTATTTTTGTCTTCATATCTCAATATTTTTTATATGTATCAATATATAGCCATACATGGTCAATGCATATATTGCAGTATATTGAAAAATATACAGTAAGCACTAGTTTCCGCATATATAGAGATGTATTATGTAACATAACGCATTATATTTTGCAGTATATTCTCATATATTTTTCTTACGTAAGGGTACACAGAAACATATTTATATCAACACTTGTTACAGCAGGGAAAAGTATTCATACACCCAATGACATGCATGTGCACTTGTAATATGTCATTGCTCTTTGGTGTTACTGTTGCAGCGTCAGGCTGTCAGGTCAACTATGGCCCGTTGGGTGAATATGGGTTTCGAGAGTTTCACCTCCACTATGTATCAGATGGCAGAAGTGGCCATAGAATTATAAACTCACCACACGCGAGCAGCACATATGAAAAGATGCATTAAAAAACACACTTTTTGAACACAATGCCACAAACAAAGGCAGCAGCACAAAAAATGCAGACCAAGGACACATATGACTGTTCTTACACTGCAAGAAAAGTGAGACAGGTTTATTTACACAAAACAGAGACAAAAGAAGTCAAGTCACCTTTATTCATATACTGCTTTGTCCTACAATACAGATTGTTTTAAAGCAGATTTACCATGATAAACAGGAAAATACTGATCAGAGATGCAAACAGAGTTCAATTCTGCAAAAGAAGTAACATTTCTGCTGCTTACAACATTTACATTTATTTGTTTAGCAGGTGCTATTGTTTAGAGCAACAAGCGATTCATCTTAAGGAGGCAATAACAAAAGAAATGCTAACAATGCAAAGTTTCAAACATTTTCTAGAATAGTACATGCTAGAACAGGGAGGGCTTAAACAAAAATAGTGATTTTATTCAGCAAGTCAAGTCACATTTATTTATATAGTGCTTTATACAATAATAGACTCAAAGCAGCTTCACATTAATAAACAGGAAAACTGTTGTAAAATTCATCACTTATGAAAACAAATTTAATGTAAAAAAGCAGTAAAGCAGCTCTACAGAAGACAAAAGTGTCATTATTCAGCTCAATTTAGTTTAGCAGGATACATTTAAGTGCTCGCTCACTGTTTCTTGAATATTGTCAGGGATTTGGCTGTCCAGATAGGGTTGGGAAGATCATTCCACCAACAAGGAACAGTAAATGAAATCATTCTTGGTAGTGATTTTGTTCTGAACTGTGATGATACCACAAGGCACCGCTCGCTCCACAGGCTTCTGAAGGGGTTGTAGACTCTGGAGAGGAAGTGGAGGTAGAAGGGTGCGGAGCCTGTGGCTGTCCTGTAGGCAAGCATCAATGTCTTGAACTTAATGCAAGCAGCAACCAGTAGCTAGTGCTAGATTACCCCAAGATTTTTGGCTGATCTGCTTTGGACTATTGTAGGTGATCCTATCTGGATAGTGAAATTGTGCTGTATCGTCACTGTATTGGGGAAGACGAAAAGCTCTGTTTTCGCTAGGTTGAGTTGCAGGTGATGTTCTTTCACCCATGCTGAGATGTCTGCCAGTCAGTCTGAGATCTGTGCAGCTATTTTGGGATTGTGTGTTTGAAATGAAAAGTAAAGCTGTGTGTCATTAGCAAAGCAATGGTTCCTGTGTTCCAAAAACCATGTTCCTGTGTGATGGGTCCCAGCGATGTAGTGTATTTATAGAGAAGAGAAGGGGTCCCAGAACTGAACCTTGAGGTACCCTTGTAACCAGCTGATGTGATTTGGATACCTTCACCCTTCAGATAACCTTGAAATACCTGTGAGGTAAGATTCAAACCAGCAAAGAGGAGTTCCAGTGATGCCCAATGATGAGAGTGTGGAAAAAATTTCCTGGTTGTTAAACGATCTAGCAGAATGAGAAATGACGATTTGAAATCAGCTTTCGCAATCTGCAGAGCTTCAGTGACCAATAACAAGGCAGGATTTGTTGAGTGGACACTTTTAAATCCTAATTGGTTGTTGTCCAGCTGGTTGATCTGTGAAAGGAAAGATGAACGAGTTGTTTTCTGAACTGGAGGAGAGAGACAACTTTTTACAAATGAAGTAATTAGTGTAGTTGTTTTACGCAGTGGGGTTACCCAGGCCTGCTTGAATATGGTGGGGAAAGTGCCTGTGAGGAGAGATGTGTTGATTATGTGTGTGATTGCCAGTAGAAGTGTGAGAGAAATGGCTTGTAGAAGGTTGTGAGGGAATGCGGTGTTCATGAAGAACATTGAATAATCAGGGGTTGGAAGGAGTAGCACACTCTGGCCTAGAGGAGAGAGGACAGATATTGTCTATAGACAGGATTTTAATGCAAAGCATAAAGTGTCTATGGCTAGTGATGTGAATTGGGTGAGGGAGAGAAGCAGGGAGTTGTAAAACAAATATCAGAAAGAAATTATCAGAAAGTAGATCACAAGATCACACTACATCACAAATGTAGAGGAGTTCTAGCTGGGTGCCTAAATTGTGAGTACTTCCGCCGTTGAAGACCAAATGAGACTAGGAGAAAGTGAAAATCGGCTGCCATTCGTGGGGAAACAGGACAGCAGCACATCCAGCTCCTCTAGAAAGTTGCCCAGCTGACCTGTGGGGCAATTAATTACGACAACATGGGGTTTCATAGGAAATGTGACTAATTGCAGGAAACTCAAAGGAATTATTGTTGCACAGAGAAGAGTGAGTTGAATATTTCCAGCTGTAACAAATGAACAGACCTATACCCCCACTGCTCCCAATGAGAATGAGAAGCTGTCAGAGAGAGAAGCAGGGGTCGAATTCAAGTCCCTGTCAATCCCAAGATGCTACGACCTGAGTGGGCAGCAAAGGCCAGAATATGCCTGCTTTATTTACAGCTGACTGGCAATTTCAGAGCCCCAAAAGAAAAGGGAGAAGTGCACTTGAAGATGTGCAGACTGGAAGCAGGTTAGTAAGATTGCATCTTGATTGACATCCTCAGCCTGCATGTCTGGACTTGCATGAGCTCGCAGAAGGGATATCAAAACATCTTTTAAACACTATTTTGGAGCCCCTTCTACAGGCTCCTCTGTTCTCTGAATTGGGCTGTGTTTTACAACTGGTGCGCAGTGAGGACCTCAGTGTCAGTTATTCTTGCTTTATTTCAAGAGTGTTTAGATGATGGCTGTACACAGTCAGCGCTCAAGGTTCATGTCGCATCTATTGTAGCTCATCATGCTCCAACAGCTGCCTGCTCTATTGGCAAGAATTATCTCATTATCAGATTTCCAACGGATGTTGAGTTCATATCCTTCATTCAGGGCACAGGATATAACATCTGATTTTCTCCCCCATCTCGGGAACAACAAGATATTAATTTGCTGTGTCTGGTTCAGGCTCTACACATTTACATTGAGCGCTCTAGCCACTTTCACAACTTTGTTCACTCAAAAATTACTTTATTTTTAGCATTTTTTCACCCTCACTCTGTTGTACCAGTCCAAACTTGAATGACGGCCTGTTTTCTGTGAAACACTACATGAGATTTTTTTGTAATGCACTTTTCCTTTTTGCTCTTTCCCATGCATTACAGTGAATAGGAGACCATAGCTTTCAAGCTTCACAAATAATCCAAAAGCACCCTAACAGCTTCAGTTTTATTATATCAAAAACAGCGGCCAAAATATTCTTCTGAAATTCACCTTTTGTGTTCCAAAGAAGAAAAAGGTGTTGAACAGCATGAGGATGAATAATAATGACAGAATTTTGATTTCTGGGTGAACTTTTCCTTTAAAGAATTGTTATGAAATAAGAACCAGAAATGTTAAAAGGGGACCTATAATGCCCATTTCACAAGATGTAATATAAGTCTCTGGTGTCTCCAGAATGTGTCTGTGAAGTTTCAGCTCAAAATACCCCACAGATCATTTATTATAGCTTGTCAAATTTGCTCCTATTTGGGTGTGAGCAAAAACATGCCGTTTTTATATGTGTCCCTTTAAATGCAAATGAGCTGCTGCTCCCGGCCCCATTTCCAGAAGAGGGCGGAGCTTTAACAGCTCACGCTTCGGTTGCTCAACAACAACAAAGCTGGAGAATCTCACGCAGCCAAAATGAGGATTGTCAGTAACGGTGTTCAGCCTTACATTGTTCAAACCGGAGTCGACACTGATGGAGAGACTCAGGAAGAAGTTACAACTTTTAGAATGAAACTGGACGTTTCTGAACGGTTAGTGGATAAATTTATGTAGTTGCTGTGGAGTTGATTCAACTCATTGACTAGCATGTGCCGTCATGTTAATCTTTTGTGCAAATTCAGTGTTGAATTGACCCTCGTTTGTAAAGCAGTCCGGTGTAAAATGACGGCATCAACAACACTCTACTACAACAACTCTTCCTCTTCTCTAAAGCAGCCCAACATGGCCTCACCCCCTTTGTTGAGTGTTCTCGGGGGCGGAGTTTATGTAAATTTTAGGGTTAGTGATGTCACTAACCCAGGAAGAAGCTCGTTGTAGTCCCTACCAGCCTTTTGTTGTAGTCCATAAACAGATTTCTGTAAAAGAAAATATCTCCCTTTGCATTGAACTTTAAGTGTCGTAACTTTGCAGATGTTGTTTATGCTCAAACAGCAACATTACACACTAACTAAAGATAAAAAAGTGAAATCATAATCAACCACCCCTTTAAATTATGAATGATTCCCATCTCTATTGCTGGGGAATTAAAGGGTGTTTGGCCAAGTGGAGGGACAGGTACAGTGTATGAGTGCTGTTAGAACACCCATGTGCCTCATCCAGAGGTGAGCGAGATGTCAGGTGTGAAGTTATTCTGGAGCAGATCAGTCAGCTGTGAGGAGATCGTCCTTTAGGGCATTTGGGAGCTTGGGTCTATGTGTGTGTCTATGACGTGCAGCAGCAGCTGTGTGTTTGAGTGGAATAAGGATGGTTAGGAAAATGGTGAAGTGTGCTGAAAGAGAAAAAGTAGGGAATTCAGATGAAGAGCAAGACAAGGAAATGAGACAGTGATAGAAATCATAATTGTGTCTGTCTCATTATGATGTGAGGACACACTGTAAAGTGTAGATTGACCAACAAGCTATAGACAAGTCCTGAACCTTAAATCCAAAATGGCTTAGATTTTTACAGAACAAAGAAAATGACCCAATTTGTTCAATTTGAAATGGCAGTCAGTCTATAACATTTTTCCCCAATGATGAATGCTAACTTGTTCACAGATTTCAGTGCAGGAGCAGATTTGTTCAATAGGTTCATATTGAGTGACAGTGAATACCCATTCTCATCCCTCAGGAGCACTGAAGAGGTTGTTTTCAAGTCTGGATTATGACAGGGTGAATGCATTTTGCTTTCTGTCCTGTAACTGCACACATTTCTTCAAAAAAATAAAAATAAAAATGTCTTTTCAAAAAAAAAAAAATATCAGTTTGCAGTGGCTAAAAATCCGTTAAATTCCCATATGAGACTATTGTATCTTGTGCTTCTCAGAGTGTTGTGCTCATCTGTGATTGATAATTCATCTGAAAGCTCTTTCACGGGCTCTTTGCCATCATTGTTTTTCCAGAGCATGCCGTGTGTATGTTTATTCTTGCTGTGGCTCCGCTGGGAAGTCTGTCGCACGCAATTCCCAGCTCACCAATTAAACACCTGCCCATTGACACGAACTTACACAGATCACATTACACACCCAGATTAGACCTGCTGCTGTGCTTGTCGTAGACACGCACATAGACCCAAGCTCCCAAAGCAGCACTGCGACTCTGGCACGCGATTCTGCCTCGTTCGACCCCCTCGTGACAACGAGTTTACTCTGGGCTCGCAAGATACAGCGATGATGCCATCATACATACAGGCGACATTATTAAACGTGTGTGTGTGATGTGTTTTTGAGGGGTGAGTGTGCTTCACTGTTAGAGCATCTCGTTCCTCTCATCACTGTCACTGCTGTTTCCATAGTAACCGTGCAAGTCTGTTCTCAAAATTGCTTTTAGATGTTGTATCAGTGGTTTACACCTGTATGGTTTACACTCTGTATCCTAAAGAATAAACTTGTATCATAAGAGTTCACTAGGTATTACTGCAAAATTCCAACAGTCTCGCTGGATCAAATTAATTCTCAGGTACGCTCACATGCATGTTTAAAAATAACACCCATAGGGACTAGGGAATGTCCCCACAAGGTCAAAAATTGGGTTTCCATGTTTTATGGGGGCTTTCCTTCGACATAATGATTTTTATATTGTACAAACTGTATATTCTATCCCCTAACCCTAAACCTAGTCATCACAGAAAACTTTCTGCATTTTTACATTTTCAAAAAACATCATTTAGTATGATTTATAAGATGTTTTCTCATGGGGACCAAAACATGACATTTTGTCCTCATAACGCAGGGCATACCCTGAACCACAAACACACACACACACACACACACACACACACATATATATATATATATACACGTATATACACACACACAGGTTTGTTTTGCTATCTTACTGAGGACATTCCATAGGCGTAATGGTTTTTATACTGTACAAACTGTACATTCTCTCCCCTACACTACCTCTAAACCTACCCATCACAGAAAACTGTCTGCATTTTTAAATTTTTAATAAATCATTGTTTAGTATGTTTTTAAAGCTATTTTAAATATGAGGACTCATGAAATGTCCTCATAAAACATTTACGTCGTAATACCAGTGTAATACCCATGTCATTATACAAATATGTGTCCTCATAAATCATGAAAACAAGCACACACACACACACACGCACACACAAGCACACACAAACACACACACACACACACTCACACACGCACTCTAACACAGACACACACACACACACTCACACATACATTCAAATAAACCCACTTTCTGTCAAAATAAAACATGCTTCATGTTCTCTCCATACTATCCAACTTTCCCCTCAGTTATCATTCCACTGTATAAAGTATTCATAAAGTATTCCATGCTTTATTGAAACATTACCCGTTTGTTGCTTTTTACACACACAAAAAAAGCACGATATCTGGCTGATCTTGAGTGAGAGATCTTTAGTGAGAGAAAACAGATTGCTCCATATCAATGAAACTCAGTTTCTGAGGTAAAGATGGAGTGAATGTAATTAAAATGAAATGTGGTTCCTGGAAACATCACATTGCATAATTATTGCTGTGACACTTGTGAAATGTAGCTCAGGTACACCCCATTTCTCTCAATCATCTTTGAGATGTTTCCACACATTTACTGGAGTCCATTTGCTGCAAATTCAATTGATTGGATTTGGTTTGTCTATATAATGAACCAACCAAGCCATGAGGTCAAAGAAACGGCCCGCGGAGACCGGATTGTGTGGAGGCACAGATCTGGGGATGACTACAAACAAATCTGTTGCATTAAAGGTTCCCAAGAGCACAATTGCATCCATAATTCTTAATTATAAGCAGCAGTAATCATTGATAATAACTGAGCAGCAAATGTAAGCATAGCCATTGAAGTGCCCTTCAGTGACTGGATGAAATAAGATGTAGTCTAATCTGAAGGTGATTATAGTAGTATTATGAAATTCTTTACTGACAGGAAGGTTGGAGGCAGCATTGTCTCTCATTGCACATCGCCTAAGCTGAGCTAAAGCTGTAGTTTAGATGGTGTAACGGGTGTAAATATTTATTTTAAGTCTGGATGTAGCTAAGCCCAATGCAGGACTTACACCCAACTTATTTTTACATCCAGCTGGTGCAAACGGCCCCAGGGCAGTGCTTGACCTTAAGCTTAACAGAGGCTGGGTGATGCAACAACACGATGATCCAAAGCGCACAAAATAATGGCTTAAAAAGAAGAAGGTTAATATTCTGGAATTGCCAATTAAAAGCCCTGGCCTTAACCCCATTGAGATGCTGTGGCATAACCTGAAGAGTGCTGTGCAATCGAGACAACCCTGAAATGTTGATTTATAGGGAGGAATGATCCAAAATTCATCTGCATTGCTGTGCAAGTGCAGCTACAGGAAACATTTGGTAGAGCTTGTTGATGCCAAAGGATCTACAAGTTTCTAAATTCAGTTCACATGCTTTTCCAGCATGCACTGTCAATATCTCTTGCTTTTGTGTCAGTCAGATTGTGTTCGTCTATAACTGTGACTTGATGAGGATCAGACCACATTTTATGAGTAATCAATGCAATTAATTGTATATTATTAGCATGTGATTAAAATGATTTCATTTTGTATATTGATTGTTAATTTCAAACAAATATTCCAGACTTGCTCCAATCATTAGTTATATAATAGAGGGCATATATTATAATGTCACTAATGCAAAAACCTGTTTCTCTTTGTTTTTCTCCAGGTAAAAGGCTACGTTACAGCTATATTTAATGTGGGCACAGATGACATCAACATCGAGGAGAAATCAAAGTTTGTAAATGATGGAAAGTACCACATAGTGAAGTTTACGAGGAGTGGCGGCAATGCCACACTGCAGGTGGACGATCTGCCTGTTATTGAGCGATACCCCACAGGTGAGAACACACCTCAACAACACCTGCCTGAGCCGACAAGATTCACTGGATGATTATTAGTTTGTAAATACTTCAAGTTTGTGTTTACATTGAATTCCATCTTTTCTGAACATAAAATCAGAATTTTTTTCACCTCTTAGTTAATTGGGCGAATGCTCATTAGGTAATTTTTGCCATTTAACAAGCTAGAATGTTTTGACACCAGGACTGTTTAGAGATGTTGAATTCAGCACTAATATTTTGGAATTGTCATTCAGTTAACTTATAATGCTCAAAATGAAATGGAAAGATGGACTTAATCAGTCCCATATCTATATATTAGATGGTGTTTTTTGTTTGTTTGTTTGTTTGTTTGTTTGTTTATTTCTAAAGATGTTGTGTCAGCAGTATGTTTGTGTTGCATAACTGGTGTAATGAGCAAAATATCTTTAATTAAGCTTCAATGACGAATTTCAAGTATCACTTACTTTTAACAAGTCAAACTAAGTCTGCCTTTACACAGCTGTTTAGGTACAGTAAAAAATCAATACATATTCAGGGAATGTTATGTGAATATTCAGGGAATTTTATGGGTCATTATACAATACAGATGGCTTTTGTGTTAGCAAGATATGTCTAAATAATCACTTAAAAAATGACAAGCTGTTGCCAACTTTTACTTTGTGTTCTCTTGAATTGTCAATCCTACTGTTAACATTATTTTAGTAAACAACTGTTTATTGGAAATTAAATTTTCAAAATTAAATTTAAAGCCAGCATCAAATTCACATAAGGACCTAGAGTTATAGCCTTGAACACATGGTTAGAAATAAATTAATCCTAACTTAAATTATGTATTCATTAATATTAATATTTTAATATTAATGTAGAACCATTTTTAAATTTAGCTTGAGAAATATTTTCATAATTTTATATTTAAAACATTTAAAACATAATTTATGCAATTGTAATTGTTGTATAAATGCATTTATGCCACCATTAGTTTAGTACTGGTGTACATAATCTACTTGAGTAAACAGTAACAATACCTTTCTTGAGTACATATTTTCAGTATTCTGCTCACCACTGTTCACATTATACTGTATACCACTATAGCTCATATACTGTACACATTCATTATTGACATGACGTGATGTGAAGGCCAAGTATGGTAACCTATACTCAGAATTTATCCTCTGCATTTAACCCATCCATATTAGGAGCAGTTAGTAAAACCATGCAAACCATGGACACACACACCCGGAGCAGCAGGGAGCGATTGGAGGTTAGGTGCCTTGCTCAATACCTTGGGTATTGAGGGTAGAAGAGACTCCCATGTGTTCAGTCACTCCCCCCACTTACATTTTCTGCAAGTATTGAGAATCAAACCCGCAACCTTCTGGTTACAAGTCTAACTCTTTAACCATTAGTCCACGACTGCCCCATAGTGACTGCACAGTTGAATTCTGTTAATGCACCAAGATGTGTTTAGCAATCATAAATATCCTACACTTACATTATATTTACACGAAATTTATAACATCACAGTACTTGATTCATAGGCCTTAGTCAGGGTAGTGTCATATTTAATTATTAAGAGCTCACCCTCCCCTGTACAGATGGACACGGATCTACTCAGTCTGTCAACCTGTCAATCGACTGGCCATCCCAACCAGCAGAAAAAGGATCTGAAAGAGATCAGTTCAAGCTGTCCCAGCCTGTGTGGCTGAAATGTAGAGGTTTTGGGACAAGCCTATTTCCCATTGAGTGCCCGTCAAGGGCTTCTTGAGGCTGGATGTTCAGGGAATGCAGGATTTAGGGATGACGGATCCTCTCACTGTGGAAACATCTGTGGCGAACTACTTGCACCCGGGCCACAGGGCAGCTCTCTATTCAACCGAAGCCTCGCTGTCAAGGGAAAGAGAGTACTTCACCACCTCTGTTTTTCAAACGATTTATAAATCTTCGGCATTAGCTGTTCATGCTTTGAACGCGATGTCCCTCCTTACAGCCTATCAAGCTGACTAGAGAAGATGGGTCGTCAACTAGACTCAGGATCACCCAACCCTGTGATCAGGGAGGAGAAATGTTTAATTGCAGATTTAAACCTGTGCATGTCTCACGGAGCAGTTCAAAGTTGCGGACAGATTATGGACTTAGCAGTTGTGTGAGAGAGATTGCTGTGGCTGAGTTTGTCAGGACTCTCTGACAAAGAAAAGGTGGAGTATTTGAATTCCCCCATTGAGCCAAAGGCCATGTTTGGCCACCTGCAGAAAAAGGAAGGAGAGGCATTCAAGGTCTGTCTCCCCAGAAAGCTGGCCGAATTTCAGACCCTCAGGAAAAGGGGGACATTTGGATTATAAGCCTACCCATCCCACTCCACTACAACAGTCGGGAAAGGTGGCACCACAGTCAAAGCCCTGTGTTGTAAAACCAAAACAGTCTTTCATGGTCAGAAACACCGGTCGACTACCCCCCAGGGAAACAAGAAGAGGCGGTCGACCTAGAGACATCCGTTTGGCATTAGGAAGGGTTTGGAGTAAGGACTCAGGGTTTCTCTGTCCCATCCCTTCAGAACGATTCCTCTCTCCCTCTCGTGGGGAAAATAGAAGGAATTTAAATGTGAAAATTATTCATGTAGACAGTCCAAAGTTCAGTGTATGCAGGAGTTTGGCCCATGTTCTTCAGGTGCCCCCCAAAAAGTTATCTCCCCCTCCACCTACGAGGTTTGTTCTGAGGGAGGAAAGTCGAAAGTACACAAGCATCCCAAAAAAAGTTTTCTCTGATGCATCCAGGCCAAGGGCTGAGGGTGCAGAGTGGGATAAAAGAAGAAAAAGATCACAAAACACTAAAACAATCACAAACAAAAAGAATGTGAGTCCTGTACTGGAGCTGTATTTCCCCTTCTCCACCACTAGTGAGCGAAGACGGGAAGAGCCTGCTTGCTGCTTAGGCAGTGAACTGGCACACTCGTGCAGTTCATTCCTGGGTTTTAACCACTATAGACAGTGGATACAGACTTCAATTTGCTGTAAAGCCCCCTGTTTTGAATGGAGTGGTAATATCAGTAGCCCAAGGGGAATCAGCTCAGGCTTTGGAGGAAGAAATATCCTCCTTAATGAGAAAAGTAGTGATAAGAGTAATTCCAATGGAGAGATTAGGTTTCAAATTAAACCAGACAAAGTGTTGTCTGACTCCTTCACAGGAGATAGTCTACCTGGGTCTCAGGTTGAATTCAGTGATGTTTCGAGCTTTCCTATCAGAGGAACACATCAAAACATTTCACAGCTGCCTCTCTCTTTTTCAACAAGGGAGATCAGTCTCTCTTAAGATGTGTCATCAGTTACTCGGTCTGTTGGCTTCAACATTGTCAGTGGTTCCCCTGGGACTATTGCGGATGAGGGGATTTCAGAAATGGACAGTGCCACAGGGCATTCGCCTCAAGAGCCGTCTCAGCCACAGAGTGCGTGTCTCACCAGGATGCATGAGCGCTCTCCGTCATTGCAGAGCCCCGTTTTTCTCAGGACAGGTTGCTCTCTGGGTCCTGTTTTGTTGAGAAAAGTGGTGATGACAGACGCATCTCTCATGGGCTGGGGAGCAGTGTTCGCGGGCAGAACAGTGAGAGGAGTTTGGTCTCCTGCACTGAGAGAGAAGTACATCAATTTTCTAGACCTGCTGAAAGTGTTTTTAGCTCTGAGACATTTTGTCCATTTTCTCAGGATTCATCATATATTTGGTCAGGATGGACAATACAATGGTGAGCCTACATAAATCGGCAGTTGAGAGTACGTTCTCACAAGCTTCACATGTTAGCAAAGAAACTAATTATGTGGAGGAGCAGGAACCTCCTGTCATTGCATGTTATGCATGATCCAGGAATAATGAACAGGGGAGCGGATCTACTGTCCAGAGGGGATCCTCTGTATGGGGAATGGAGACTCCACCCCCAGTGATCCTCAGAGATTCCGTCAGGCTGCCGTAGATCTCTTCGCATCGCACGAAAATGTGTAATATCCCTGTTTTTTCTCTCTGACAGGTGACGATGCACCATTAGGTGTGGATGCTCTAGCCCACCAGTGGCCAGACTTGTTACTTTGTGCGATACCTCAGTTGAGCCTAATCAAGCAGACATTATGGAGGGTTTGAGAATGTAGACGTATAATGATTCTGATCACACCATACTGGCCGGGGAGACTGGGGGTTGCAAAGATTGTGCAACTGCTCTACGACCAGCCATGGCCGTTACCAGCACACAAGGATCTCCTTTCACAAGCAAGGAGAAATATTCCACCCCTCCCCTCAGAAACTGGCTCTCTGGGCCTGGCCTGTGAGAGGTTGAATCTGAATGTGGCTGGATTACCTCCGAAAGTGATTGCGAATGGGTTAAAGAATGGTGCGTAGATAGCAACATCATCCAATACTTGTGTTCGGTTTCGAATGTGCTATGCTTCCTGGATAAGCGCACAGCCTTTTCAGCATGTCATATAGGTCTTGACTCGAGTGCTTTTGGCTGACACCCTCTCATCTGTCCATTTTTGAGAGAAGCACAAACGGCTACAACCAGTATCAAAAGAGCCCCGTCCCGCCTTGGGATTTGTCTGTTGTCCTGAACACACTCTCTGATAACATTGCCTTAAAGCTGCTTTCTTTAAAGACAGCTCTGCTACTTGCTCTCACTATAGCAAAAAGGGTGGGTGAACTGCATGCTTTATCAGTTCACTCAAAAAGTAAATTTTAGAACTAACCCAGACTTTGTGCCTAAAATATGTGATCACGCTGGTTCAGTTCCATCAGTGGATCTGCTAGCTTTTCATCCACCATCTTTATCTCCAGAGGATTTGTGGTTACACTGTATATGTCTGGTTCGTACTCTGCGTACATATGTACAAAGAACCCGACACTTCGTAAGAGCAACCAGCTATTTGTCTCTTGGGCCGACTCTAACAAGGGAAACCCGTCAATGCCTTTCCCACTAAGTGTTGTAGGCTGTTGTGTTATGTTACAATAACATGAATATAGAGCCCCCAGGAGGACTGCGAGCTCATTCTACTAGAGATATGGCCACATCCTGGGCACTATTTAGAGGCATTTCTATGCAAGAAATTTGCACAGCAGTCAGCTGGTTTTCTCCGCACACATTTATTCGATTCTATAGACTGGATGCTATTCTTCATGCTATTCTGGTCTGTTTTCATCACTATCTAGAGCAGTTATTCAGATAATAGCCTACTCATTTCTCCTGTTCTTGAAGTCACACCATTAGTACACATTTTTTAACTGTTCCTAATTCCTAACACCTGCGTCATCTAACTCAATATAAGGGGCCCAGCATGCACCATGGGGGCACACTTTGTCATAACCCTGACATTACGGTTGTGTACAACTCCTGTGCTCCAAGGGCATTATTGTGCAGTGCACGTGTGAGAAGACTGTTCTTCAAAAACCCACAGATAAGCTATTGTAGTCTGAAACACAGAACGCAGCAGAACTGACAAAGCAGAATCCCAAGGAAAGCGAGGCAGATCCGCTTAAAAGGTCTGGCATGATTCTTCGTTTGGGACATTAGCTCGACCCGAAATGGTACAATGAATAGCCTAATTCAACACCATGGGGCACGTCCTGTTGTAATCATGATGTGATCGTGCTCCAAGTGCATAATTGCATAGAGCATGAGTGTATCCAAAATTCACCGTTTTACTGTTGTCATCTGAAACATGGCATGCAGCGGAACTGACATGAAGCAATCGAGTGACCCAAATGTTTGGTAGCCCATTAGCAAATCAGTCACAGCAGTAGCAAACAGAGACAGATACTGTATAAGTTAAAAGAAAGGGGAGAGTGAGAGAGAAGAAGAGACAGTCTGCTCACTTTCCAAAGCCTCAAGTTTAACATCGGATCCCCAAAACTCTAGCTCGTGCGGCACTTTGTCAAAGGCAGAAGTAGAGCGACGGGACAGCTGATTGCCCTTCTTCCTTTGAAAAGAAGATGATTCTTGTGGACGGTTCAATGAGTCCATTCAAGTGCAGCTTGTACATGCTAAACTTACCATGCGTGTCCTCACTCGTAAGAACACTTCCAAAAAGCCATCATATTCCACCCTAAATAATAATAATTCCACTTGATGTGGGTCACTGAAACACAATGAATCCAATGATTTAACCCAAATAAAGCACGGACAGATAAACCGTCTTCCCGAAGAAGAGAAATCTGCCAACATTGGCTTGCGGAGGGATAATCACTGACACGTGACAATAGCTAAAGAGGTGTATGTATTTCATTGAAATAAAGTCCTTCAAACTTGCATACATTTTGAGGTAATCATTCCTCATAGTCAGCTTGTTTTAATAAGTTGGGAGCTATAAAAACTATTAAAGTGTGAGATTATAACTGACAAACCATCCAGTCGCACACCAGTGATCATCCCTATGTGCCATAAAGGCTGCGACTCCTGCTATACGGGCTTCAGGCAATCAGACCGGCTTCAGATGCTCTTGGGTCATAGTGTCAGCTACAGACACACCGTCAAGTGAACCAGTGAAAGAGTACTACTATTCTTGATGGTCTCTGATATTTTGCAGCGTTAGTAGCATAAAGTGACTTTTTGTGTTCGAAAGATGGTAATGGGAATCTGTTAATTTGTTAAAATAATGATCACTAAAATAAACGTTAGCGTATGTAGGGTATAATACATTTTTTAAAAAAAGTGCAAAAAAAGATTAACTTAAAGTAAAAGAGAAAACAGAATGAAGAAATAAAACACATACACAATTTCATGTTGGAATGCAACATTTAATTGTGCGTATTGGTATGTTTCACTAACCTATTTTCACATGCTGCAAATTAATCTTTAGGTGTTATAATGTATAACATTAATGTAAACAGTGTGTGTATGTACAGTAGTTGTTTATCATTAAAAAAAAAAAAAAATAGAGAGTATATAAATCTGCATTTTTTTATGTAGTACTGCCCCGATTAAGCTGTTTCATACATCATATATTTACATATACTGTGTATCGTATGACAAAATAACTGAATTTACACACATTATCCTGTTCAAAAGTTTTCACCCCCTTGGTTTTTATTATAGTGTGTGGCTTTCTCAATGATTAAGGACAGTTGAGGGTCTCAGCTTATAAAAAATGTGCAAACATTAATTGATGAAGAGGAAGGCAACAATGCTACATTAGGAGCCGAGGTAAACTTTTGCAAACAGGATGATTGGTGTAAATTGTAATTATTTTGTCTTGTAGAAAACATGAAAATATCTTATGCAGCTTCTGAAGGGCAATACTAAATAAAAAATAAGATCTTAATGTATATCTCTTATGTTTGTATAAATTCTGCATGGGGTTTATAAACAAACATGCAGTCAACTGTATAAATACACAGTATATAAACTAAAATTGAGTGTAAAATATAATATCTCAACTTTAAACTTAAGATTTAAAATCTTTTTATTTGAACATCTCGAATAATAAGTTTTAAATTAACCCTTGAACTTGGATTGTAACCAATGAAATGTCTCTTTAAACTTTAAAGGAAACATTGATAGCGAACGGCTGGCGATCGCTAGACAGCGAATTCCATATCGACTCGGTCGAGTAGTTGACGAATGGCTACTCGACAAAGGTAAAAACACTGATAAAACTTAAAGTCGTATTTTGTTTGTAAAATAAACCATTCATTTAAACATTAAATTAAAGCAATTTAAATAGATAAATGTAACTTGCAATAATTGGACACTGTATTAATGTATTAATCTGTATTAACTAGTTAATGTCATAACTTTCGGTTAAAGGGACTCTTTTGATTGTATAACTATATTTTTTAATTGTAGCATGTGTATATGTGTACACATTTGTGATTTTTCGTCATGATGAATAAATAGACAGGCACAGTAATTAGATAATATTTAGTAATAAAAAATAAATAGATAGTATTTAGATAATAATTATAAAATATGAATTAGCATGAGTCCCTTTAACAAAATTTTACATGCAGTTAAGAAAATGACAAAATATCCATTGAAATAAAATAATTTTGATGTGCATGTATAATCATTTGATCTTTTATATGAAATGTGCCACTGTTGTTGTTTTGTCCTTGTTGATTTTAATTGAATTATTCTTCATTCTTCTTCTGTTTCATGATCATACCTTTGCATCCAATCCAACTCCTCTTGCTAAAAGGCAGACATAGTTGTTAATGGTTTATCTGTAAATATTACTATTGTGTTCGCACAGCTACACAACAAGATTAAAATCAGTCATTTTTAAGATTATAATGTCAACAAGTTGCCTTCAGATTGACTGTTAGCTGAAAACATCTGCCATGGATATATTTTCATCTCCATGATGACAGAAGCTAATAAATAATTTTTCTCTAGGATTTCTGAGAGCTGAATCTGTACAGTACTGAGCTTTACAAAATATCACTAGGAACTAAACCAACAGTTCACAGATTATATTTATTAAAGAGCCTTTTAGCAAATTACCACTTCTTAAATGCATTACCAATGTTTTGTTCTGTGTTTCATAAGCACCCCTTCATACCGGCGATGATAAAAACATTGGCCAATACCTGAATAATCCGTCTTTTCCTCAGGCGTGATTATTTTCCATCACGCCATTGTTTGTCTCTTCAATCTGCACTAAGTTTTGTTGTATCGCAGTAACTTTGTTCTCCCGCAGGCCGCCAGCTCACAATCTTCAACAGCCAGATGACCATCCAGATCGGCGGTTGGGAAAGAGACCACAGCCGTGCCTTCCAGGGCCAAATGTCTGGTTTCTATTACAATGGATTGAAAGTTTTTAACATGGCTGTGGAAGGAGATCCCAACATTCGCATCGAAGGCAGCGTGAGGCTGGTTGGGGAGGCGCAATCTTCCTCCATAACGCCACAGTCCAGTGCTACGGTCCATCGCTCTGAGACCTCTACCTCAGTTATGGAGATCATCACCACAACCACCTCCAAGCACCAGATGAAACACACCACACCAGGAGAACCCCAGCAGGTCAGAAAACTCTACTCCTTCCCCTAGCTGACCTCCATCCTTTCCTTCCCATTTATTTGTTCTACCCGTCCCATCAGGATTTCACTGGACTCGGTGACACTGATTATATGGGCCATTCTACAGAATTGGTGTAAACTGCTGTCCCACAACCAAAAAAACACATTTAAAAGCATTTAAGTATTCAAATTTGAGATGTTTACTAAGATCTTTCTATTATCTATTGAATCCCACAATAATATTTAAAATATCAGTAAGATTAATATATATGAAATCATCATTTATTGGGTACTTTCAGTTGGGGGGTGGCTGTCCTGGACCCTAACCCCTAATTTTCAACTTGTGAAAATGATATTAAAATATTTTTTGCAATTTTTCCCATTGCTGTTTTTAAAAATATATTTAGATTTTTTTTTTTTTTTTTTTTTTTTTTTTTTAAAGTGAAGTTAAAAAATATATTTATTTTATATTTCTATTTTTAAATCATGAAACTTGAAAAAACGTGTCCCGCATTTTCATGTCACTACCGAAACAGTGTGTGTTTTAGTCCATTGGCTGAGACTGTTTTTAACACACTTCTACATTTCTGATCAGGAAATATTCCTGTGTTCCTCCCTCTCATAGCCTCTCTTTCAGAGTAGATAGGTCCATCATTTTGAGTTAAATGTGTTCAAAAGTCTGAAAATCTGTGTGTCACTTTAAGGAACGTCACTACCAAACACATTTTTTCTGCAATTAAGCAAACTTTTTTTAATGTGTTATTCCATAAAATGTAGTTTTTATGTGTGTACAACTGTTCAGAACTGTGCTAGCTAACCATGTGCTGATTAGCATCTTTGAGCTAGACTCAAAAGTACCTAAAATTGTCACTACCGAAACATGGTGAAGTTTCGGTAGTAACATCATTGTTTTTTGAGTGTTATTCGATTTTTTTTTTTTTTTTTTTTTTTTTTTTTTGTGTACAACTCTTTAGAACTAGATAACCATGTGCTGATTATCATCTTTGAGTTAGGTTCAAAAGTATCTAAAATTGTCATATACTGTGTCGGTAGTGATGTCATTGTTTTGGTAGTGAAAAAAGGGAACATATAATCATTTATTTGGGGGAAGTAAACAAAATTTAAGTACAGTTATGCAAATCACTAGTATTTTAGTATGTTTTATTATGCAGATCATTAGTGTTTTAGTATGCGAGTTAAAATTGTGTAATGTGATGTGGTCACTACCAACACATTACTGTCACTACCGAAAATGTGCAGTCACGACCGAAACATGGGATGTTTTGTCAAAAATAAAGTATATTGAATTATCAAATAAGATGTTATTATAGTGTTTGGTTCAATGTATATTCAAACTAATGAATCCTTCACTGTGAAATCAGTATGATAAACTTTATGACTTTTACAAAGAAAGATTGGATTCAAAATACAACAAATCTAATAAATTACCCTTGAAATATTGTTAAAATTGTAATTGTTATTGATTTACTTGTGAAAACTTTTTTTAAAAAATAGCAAAGAATATATTTCCAAGATAGATGTAAACAAAATCTTAATAGGTCAATGTAACCCTTCTTATTAAATTATTTATTATTGTGTTTCAGTAGTAACAAATTTGAGGAGAGGAAAATATTCCAAAACTTTCTGAAAAAACAATATGAGAATTAACTGCACAATTACTAGAAATGTGTACCTTGGATATTATACAATTTGCATACATAAAGCATTTTTTCAAGACATTTCCAACTCTGACTTTCAACCAATTCTGTAGAATGGACCATATACTTTACATTTTAAATGTTTTAAATTATTGTTTCGTGTTTTTACAATTTATAATAAATAATATTATTTTTGCAATTTACAATACAAAATATAATGATATTAAATGTTTATCTAGTAAAATAATATATTTATAGTGTATTTAAATCTAATCTACTTGTGAAATCAGGCATTATGAGGAATAGCAAATAGACATTATTCACATGGTTTGGAAACGAAAAGGTTGGAAAGAAAATAGATGTGTAATTAGTGAATGAATCATTACGACTGAATCATTATATTTTATAATTAAATTGCAATATATAATTAGCTTATGATTAACATGTTAAAGTAGCCTTCATCTTTGGATAACTTGACCGTTCGTTCTAAAACAAAACAAATGTCAAATTTAGGGGGTGGTGGAATAAAATCTGATTAGAAAGATGTTATCAAGAATATTCAAGGCTGTTATTGTTGCTAAAAGACTTTGTACAAATTATTGAGTAAATGCTTTTATGAATGAGAAAAGTAAGTCTTTAATTCTGTGTTAATGAATAAAAAAGACCCTTATATGCATGGCACCAGTTCCATCTTTTGGGATGGACAAGGTTGATTTTTACAGAGGTTTCTGATTTGTTTCATAATAAGCAATTAAGTGAAGCTGTTAAGTGTCTAATTCCTACCGCCAGTTTAGGTCACTGAACGAGCGGCGCCTTGTTGTTCCTTCACAGCTAGACACAAAGTCTTAGTACATTTCAGGTCCAGTCTTTCACTCCTGGGCTAAATTTGATCTGAGGTCCACACCTGCTTGCAGGTGTAATGTAGTGTTGGATCTGGCAGTGAGGGAATGATTCGTTTTATATTTTTCAGCCTTTTTCCTTTATCATCTGTTTCCCAGACTACTGATGACTTGTTGGTGGCATCTGCCGAGTGCCCGAGCGACGATGAGGACATTGACCCGTGCGAGCCGAGCTCAGGTGGGTTAGGTTAGTCATCTCTTTATTATTCCGTCCCCGAGAAGCTGAGCTCCATTTAATGTTTTACACAAGATCTAGTGACTGTTATTTGTAACAGCTGTTAATTGAAGCATGAGATCAGTTGAAGTCTAATTGAGACCCACTGCATCTGTAGACTGTGCAGGTACAGGTATATGGAACAGAAACACAAGCTGTTCAGTAAACCTTTTATTTTGCTTTGTAAATTTGCATGTTTCTTTAAAGAACCTTCCTCCAAAGCTCCTTCATTCAGACACAGCAATGTCTGCTACCCCTGTAAAGGACTTTCAAACACTACTTTAACTCTATTCTACTTTTATAACATGGTATTTTGAATGTTGATTTTGCTTCTGTTTATATGCTGTATCATCCAGTGGCAATTTACTCTAAGGCACATTTAGTGGATGATTGTGTTTTTTGTACAAATTGACAAAGAAGACAAATCGTATTGAGAGAATAGCCACTAGTGAAGGGCTTGATGATGTAATGTGTGTCAGCAGCCAATCATTCTTGACAAGACATCATTTTTTAGAGTTTTTTTAAACCCTGATTTAGTTTTAAATTGAAATATACCAAATTCAAGGGACAAAAATACCTAAATAACCTGATTGCACAAGTGTTCACACCCCTCAACTAATATTTGTTTGAAGCACCTTTTGTTATTAAAGGATTAGTTCACTTCTGAAAGAAAATTTCCTTATAATTTACTCACCCCCATGTCATCCAAGATGTTCATGTCTTTCTTTCTTCAGTGAAAAAGAAATGAAGGTTTTTGAGGAAAACATTCCAGGATTTTTCTCCATATAGTGGACTTCACTAGGGTTCAACGGGTTGAAGGTCCAAATGTCAGTTTCAGTGCAGCTTCAAAGAGCTCTACATGATCCCAGACGAGGAATAAGAGTCTTATCTAGAGAAACCATCAGACATTTTCTAAAAAGAGGAAAATGAGAAGTGCAGTGCACAATGAGTTAGTGTTGATGCAAACTTCCAAAAGAAGAGTTTGGTGATACAACTCATTGCACACAATATTATTTTTGTTGGGAAGTGAGAGTTAGTTAGAGGGTGCTTGACTTTAAGGCTGTATATATATATACTTGAAGATACCACAACAGACCGCCAGACTTTCCTGAATTTAATTTTGCTGTTAAACAAATATGGAAAACTCGTCATTGGCAAAGGCAGGGATTTGCTTGTCTGTTTTCTTTCAAAAACAGCTGTTAGTGTAATAGTTGGGTTATTGGGGATATTGCTGTTAGATAAACTGACCCTTGGTGTTTTTTATTCTTCAGCTAACCCTACAGGCCCCGTGGTGAAGAGCTATCCTGGTCAGTCAGATGTTTTCCGTGAGTCCAGCAGTACCACAGGCATGGTGGTTGGCATCGTGGTCGCTGCCGCACTTTGTATCCTCATTCTTCTCTATGCCATGTACAAATACCGCAACCGTGACGAGGGATCGTACCACGTGGATGAGAGCCGCAACTACATTTGCAATTCAGCCCAGTCAAATGGATCAGTGGTAAAGGAGAAACCCATGGACGGTACCAGTTGTGTCAGTAAGAGCAAGAAAAACAAAAACAAGGAGTATTATGTGTGATTCTGTTATTCCTGGTCCTTACAGGACCTGCTTTCACTTTTAAGTTCTAGCACACGTCAAACATAAGACCTCATGCAACATAAAAACTGAGAAACTGTGGAAAAACAGTCATCATATCTTAAACAGTGATGCAGCGAAGAAAATGTTTTCTTCAATATTTAATTTCAGCATATTGGAATGGATGAAAGAACAGGAAGATTCTCACTTGAAGATGTTCGGAAAATGTCCAAAAATGATCCATAAGTGATGGAAAGATGACCAAATCCATCTAGACTCTGGCATTTTCCAAATGAGCTCAGTTTCTTGTGTAAGAAGAAGGGGAATGAAGAGCAACTGATGAATTATGACAAATTATGACTTTTTTTTTTCTTTTCTTTTTTTGCCGTTTGTGTTGCTGGGAACTTTGCAATGATGAAAAAGCTGAAACAACTCCTCAAAGCATCACTGAAGAATGAAAGATCAAGAAAGGAAAGAAGTCTCTCAGTGTTTTTACTTTACAACTCCTATAGAGCTAATATGAATTTGACAGCGGATGGTGAAAGGGAAAAGATTATGCCATCGCACATTATCTTTGGCAAACATGGACATCTCAGTGAACATGGATGCAACATTTTATTTAATATGTTTCTATATGTTTCAAAGGTGTGCTTTTTGGACTGACAAATTTGTGTTTTATAATCTTTTGCATAGAGGATGCAAACTATATCTGCTCCTTGGCAGAAAAGACTACAAAAAAACTTTAAATGTCATTAAGATATAGAAGAATTTATAGACAGGATCAAAACTTGCATTTTTTTTTATTTACAATGTTTTTTCATCATGTTACTCACAGATTGTGTTCTAAATGATTGTTCAAAAGTAATATTTGTCTGTGTGTGCAGGTGCACATGCATGTTCATGTTTTAGATGGTTCTCTGAAAGACACATCCATCCAAAGATACTGTAAATCACTACCAATATACTCACAGACATGAATTTTTCTCAGCCAATGACATATGGGGTAATTTCATGTTTATTTGCACATACACACCCTCAAAATGTAATCATAAATCAAATTCAGTCACTTGTTTCTGTCTTGTGTGTCTGTCTGCGTGTCTCGTTTCCTTCTTTTAGCACAAGAGACAGGGAAACTGATTTTGAACGAAACACAAGAACCGTTACAAATTTGTTTGACTTTTTAGACCTGTAGTATTTTTTATACAGTATTTTATTTCATTTCTGAGACGTTCAAAACGTATGTATTAAAATGGTTTTGAAAAGTTGATCAAGCAAATAAAATATTACCTAAAGTAATTTATAAATATGTGCTGTCTTGGATAAATATAGGGATTGTCATTTTTATGTTGTTAATATGGATTCCATTTGATGACCTATTTATTTATGCATTTTAAATATTCATTTATAATATACAATATATATTTTTACCACTAACAGTATTTAAAAAAAATTCTTTTAGCACTAACATCCTTTTTTTTCTTTCTTTTTGTAGGCGATCATTTTGTAGTTTTTTATTATAATTATTTCCCCTCATATAGATTTACAAAAAGCTTCTGATTTACATTTCTTAATTATGAAGAGATGTAATCATGAACAGGAAGTGTAAATTTGTGCACTAAAAATAATAATCAATAAAAAAAAAAAACTTTTGCATATATTATTTAAAGACTACAAAACAATTAACAAGAACAATATTTATATAAAAATGAAACTCCGTCTTCTGAGCAGTCATGGTATCAGGCATCCAGATAGTTTTCAGAGTCAGTGAAAATCATCCTCTCAGCTGCTTCAGGTCTCTGATTTACTGGCGCCTGTATGTAGAGCTTTCCATTATCAGCTATAGAGCAGGACACTTCCTCAAGATTCACTCCTTCAGGCAGATCAAACACCCGTCTGAACTCCAGGATTCTGTACAAGACTTTCCCATGATTCTCTGGCTTCTTCTGGGTCTTGTCGCAGACCCGCAGGTTCCTGCTGACCTGAATGACTGACAGCTCCTCCGGGGAAAAGTCGCGAGTGTCAAAGCAAAGCCGCTTCCCTCTTTCTCCATTGCGCAGGTGACTGGGTAGATCTCCTTCTGCTGGGTCTCTCTTTAAAGATCTGGTGCTGCAGTTTCTCCAGGCTGCATGTCTGTGAAGAGCTGCGATCTCATATCTGCGCACTGTCCACTCGGTTCCCATCGATGTGCCGAAGGAAGGCTGGAATCCATGCAGGCTCAACATGTTCAGTGGCTTTTGTGTTCTTGATTATCTTTGGTGTTGTCGACTCGCAAGGCATTTAGGTTTGACTCGAGTGCTGATGCGAGTCGCTCTGCGTGCACCAGCAAGTTCTTGAATTCTCCAAGTGGTCCCGGATTCCTCCAGTTGGGGGCAGAACTGACGACGCCACACCGGTAAATACTCATTTTAGAAAAAATGAAGAACACAGATTAAGCTGAATTTATTTGTTTATATTTATTTAATGTTGTTCATTCCCGTTTACAGATAAATACAGAATTCCCAATATTACTTTTTTGGTTATTTACAAGATCTTCATTGTATATTTCAAAAGATAAAGGATGAACACTGAGGGGCTCCAGTAGATAATGTAGTTTTCGGTTTACAGGGTCTAATTAAAAAAGCTACACTATACACTGTATGCATTGAGTTGTAAATATATAGTAGTAATAAAACTACAAATACATCTGTTGACTACTGGATCTACTAATGGTCAATAACACTAAAAACAAAGTTTTTAAGGAGGCAGCAGTGTGCTGAAGGAACTCCTCCAGGAATTTTAAAGATTGCATGCTGCAAAAACTCCCAAATGGGAGCAGAGGGTTTTGGGTAGTTTATGTCATAGACATAAAACATTTTGAAACATAAATCCACTGCTTGAATTAAGGTCTCCTGTTCAACTGCCTCTCCGTTGAAAATGACAAACACTTGGGAGGAGTTCTCTTTGTCCCCAAGCACCAAGACATGTGGATCCTGGCTCGTGTCACTGCTCAGGTAATCTACCACATTCGTTCCAACCTTAAAAGAATAAATAGAGTTCAGTCGGCATACATTGTGACGACATCCCATGGATACAATATATGTTTACAAATGAATCGAAGCAAAGTCAGCAGTGTTAAATTACACTGTAAAAGAAAACTGAAGAAGTGTAGAACTAAATAAAATAGGTTCACTCTGAAAGTGATGACAGACCATTTGTCATGACACCTGCTGTTAACAGGCAATCACTGAAGGAAAGAAGAGGTTACTTACAGGTTGAATGTCAATGAAGCCGCGCTTCATTTCACCATATGTTGGACGCACAACTTTCCCATTTGTGCGGTAGGGCGATGATGGCAGGATGACAGGAAGGGTTTTCAAGGCAATTTCCCCACGAACCTCTTTGAACGACAAGTTTACAGAGCAAATGTCAGAAAAAAAGTTAAGCTTACAGTTGTGTCATGTCTTCAACATGTGTGTGGACCTACTTTCATATGCACTTAGAAACAGCCTAAACCATTTTTACACAAAACAGTCAACCAGGCCTCTGTTAAAGTCTGTATGAAATCAAAATGGACCCCATTTATTTACTTAATCCACGTTACCCCCCATCTTTTTGATTTTTTTTATAGAAATAAAAACCATTTAGTTCAGTTGGACAACGGACACTACAATTATAAACTGAAAGCATCTGCTCTGCCCTGAAATATTGGTAAATTTGTGGAAAATTGGGTGACCAGATCGCAAAACAGAATACAAAGCTGACAAATGGGTTAAATTTATGGGCTCATGTACCTCTCTTCCTCTGCATGAATCAAACACGGTGAGATGGTTGTCAAGTTGACCGACACAGCACCAACTACCGGAGCGCCTCAGGGCTCAGTGCTTGGACCACTCCTCTTTTCCATTTACATGTCATCACTAGGATCTGTCATTCAGGCACATGGCTTTTCTTATCACTGCTATGCTGATGACACACAACTCTACCTCTCATTCCAGCCGGATGATCTGACAATAGCTGCACTGATCTCAGCCTGCATGGCCTAATTCCACCTGAACAGCAGTGACTTTAGCCATTTTCAAGAAAAAAAGACATCTCTTTTGTGAACATTTGACCCATTAACACTAACACCTTACCTTCACCTTCTTAAAATAATAATAATAATAATAAAACAATTTAAATCCTTGCTGCACGCACTGTGCAAAACTAAGTGAAAAACTGTCTCAGCACTTATATTGTTGCCCTTTTGTTGGATGAATTGCTTCAATTGTTCTTCCTCTTTTGTAAGTCACTTTGGATAAAAGCTTCTGCTAAATGAATAAATGTAAATGCTAAATTTTTGAAAGGATGCACTACAGTTTAGCCAATTAACTGCAAATTTGTATTCAGATCTGTCTCCGTTCTGGTATGGAACACCCACTTTTCACAGTCCAATCAAAAACCAATGGATAAAATCAAGTCCCAACCTACATTTGTTTCTTATTTGATAAGCCATATATTTTTGGGCTTTGTCTATACAGTATTCCTGTAAGAATTTTTACTGTATTATTTTACTGTACTGTATTATTGTTTCAACAACGTATGAGAAAGGGTGTGCTTTTCATAGATATTAAAAGTAACTCAGGAAATTTCATCTGATTAGTCTTATTTATTTACTTGGTCAATTTATTTGGCTGTGGTAGGTTGTAAATCGAAACAGAAATAATTGCGTACTCTACTGTACCGCTCGTTGGAAAAGAGCCATTAGAACCTCAGTCAACCAGTCAGAACAATGCCTTTTAGAGTGCTGCAGTAAACATGTGATATTCTGTGTGGGATTTTAATAGGATGTCCTACCTATTGGCAGTGTTTCCAGATTCTCTGGAAGGACATCAGAAGCTTTGGGTTCTTTTTTTGCAAAAAGTAAAATCCGGTCAGTAAAGACAGGAGCCCAAAATTCATAAAGGCGGTCAGCATGGTCAGGGAATATAACTTCAAAGTCCTGTAATATCTAAATAAAATAATTATAAAAACAAAAAACATTATTAAGTTGCTAATATATGCTAGATTGCAAGTAACAATAGAATGATGAAGCATTTTAGTTTTCTCAATTAATGTAGGATTTCAACTACAGGCCAAGACAACCCTTCAGAGAATTCCTTATCCTGCCCATCATTATACTCACCATTCCAGGAATGTTTAGTCTGGGATATTCTCTATTGATTTCTTCAATAGTTTTTGTTCCAGTGGATCGAATCCATGCAGCTCGATGGGGTGCTGTATATCTCATGAACTCCTGGACTTGGCTGTGAGGGCTTCCATTGTCCTTTAGCCACTCAATCATTTTGTGAATGACAGCTGAAGACAACTCAGACTCTACAGGAGTTAAAACACATTAAAATGAGGGAAGATAAATTTAAAAAAACCTTTATCTCTGTGTTTCCTAAACCTGGTTATGGAGTTCACCCAGCATAACATGTCTCTCTAGTCAAACACACCTGATTCACCTGAATACCAGCTTGTTACGGTGCGTTCTATTTGTACTCTGAAGTGGGAAACTCTGAGTACCCATTAGGAACTTTTAACTGGAACACCCCCTCAAGTCGGAATTCGGACTGGGAAGCTTAAAGGAACTGGAACAACCATGACTTCAGAATCCAATATGGCTGCTCAGAGCATCAACAGTAGTGAAACAGTAGTTATATATTGTGTTTCAACCCACATTATAAAACAGAGTTCCGGCCTTTGATTATGACTGGCTGAGCCATGTATGAAGCCATTGTAAAATACTCTATAAACACACACCTGTGACCTCATTACATCAGTATTACTGCACCAATGTGTCTTTGTGTTGCTTGGTAACCATTCTGCTCAACATTGCTGAAGAATTACATTGCTTGGCGGAAGGATTATCATTTATTATCAATAAATTATTCATTTTTTGTTGCCTAATAATAATAATATTTTATGAAACTTTGCCAGGTACATATAGTAACTGTTTTATAAAACCAATACGGGTGTAACGATACACTCATAATACAAATCATAATACGATATTATTGCAATATTTTAAGCCAAAATGAAGAAAAGGTTTTTTTTTTTAATTATTATTTATAATTACTTCTAAGACATATGGTAAATGGTTAATAAAAATGTACAGTTGATTTAAATGCTAAATTTGGTATGGACTTGGTCCTGGTCTCCAATGCACAGGGCAATTCTGACACCAGAATAAAAATATTCATGATTCTGAAGCTGAAAATCCAGAATTATGTTACACACATATGCTTGCACTCTCTCACTGACTACATATAAATAATGTAGGCCCTTTTTTACTGGTAAAATCAGACATTTGTCATTACCAGGACCCACCAATATTTCCCCATTGTATTATTATACATTATATTCAACATTATATATAGTAGTTTAATGTAGTAATGTCACTGAAACTCTTTCAATGCAGGCATTCGTTTGATCTCTTACACAGACAAGCCGCACACACAGACTCTCCTGGTGCTCGTTATGCCGCCTCTGCTCTACATATATAAGATTAATAAGAATAAACCATCTAAAATGCTTTGAATAATCATACTACTAAAACTACATGTGATATGGTGATTTAAATGATGTTTGCGCTCTCTCTTTGAGGAGTGCCGTTCCAGAGCATATGCGCTTCAGATGAGCAATGCAATAAATCACATTCCTAATCAATGCTCAGACATTCTGTCTAAGATCAGTTTAGCACTAAAGAAATACACCGATCAGGCATAACATTATGACCAGGCATAACATTATGACCACCTTCCTAATATTGTGTTGGTCCACCTTTTGCTGCCAAAACAGCCCTGACCTGTCGAGGCATGGACTCCACTAGACCCCTGAAGGTGTGCTGTGGTATCTGGACCAAGATGTTAGCAGCAGATCCTTTAAGTCCTGTAAGTTGCAAGGTGGAGCCTCCATGGATCGGACTTGTTTGTTGAGCACATCCCACAGATGCTCGATTGGATTGAGATCTGAGGAATTTGGAGGCCAAGTCAACACCTCAAACTCGTTGTTGTGCTCCTCAAACCATTCCTGAACCATTTTTGCTTTGTGGCAGGAGCATTATCCTGCTGAAAGAGGCCACAGCCACCAGGGAATACCGTTTCCATGAAAGGGTGTACATGGTCTGCAACAATGCTTAGGTAGGTGGTTCATGTCAAAGTAACATCCACATGGATTGCAGGACCCAAGGTTTCCCTGCAGAACATTGCCCAAAGCATCACACTGCCTCCGCCGGCTTGCCTTCTTCCCATAGTGCATCCTGGTGCCATGTGTTCCCCAGGTAAGCGACGCACACGCACCCGGCCATCCACGTGATGTAAAAGAAAACGTGATTCATCAGACCAGGCCACCTTCTTCCATTGCTCCGTGGTCCAGTTCTGATGCTCACGTGTCCACTGTTGGCTCTTTCAGCGGTGGACAGGTGTCAGCATGGGCACCCTGACTGGTCTGCAGCTATGCAGCTCCATATGCAACAAACTGTGATGCACTGTGTATTCTGACACCTTTCTATCAGAACTAGCATTAACTTCTGGAGCAGTTTGAGCTACAGTAGCTCGTCTGTTGGATCGGACCACACGGGCCAGCCTTCGCTCCCCCACATGCATCAGTGAGCCTCGGCCGCCCATGACCCTGTCGCCGGTTCACCACTGTTCCTTCCTTGGAGCACTTTTGATAGATACTGACCACTGCAGACCGGGAACACCCCACAAGAGCTGCAGTTTTGGAGATGCTCTGACCCAGTCGTCTAGCCATCACAATTTGGCCCTTGTCAAACTCGCTCAAATCCTTACACTTGCCCATTTTTCCTGCTTCTAACACATCAACTTTGAGGACAAAATGTTCACTTGCTGCCTAATATATCCACCCACTAACAGGTGCCGTGATGAAGAGATAATCAGTGTTATTCACTTCACCTGTCGTTGGTCATAATGTTGTTCCTGATCGCTGTAAAACCCTTTACAGGTTGCACTTCTAAATTCATATGTATCACCCATCCCTAGCTCGAACCTGGCAGTGGAAAACTGGATCGGGAAGAGGAATTCTGGGATGGCTGTGGTTGGCTGTGCCGTCTAAGTGGGGCTCTAAGACGTTTCCTCACGTTGCGGAGTCTTTCTTCTAGATACCCGGTTGCAGGGTGACGATAACGACAAGGTGTATACCATACCTCCTGCAACAAAACAATATAAAGAAATCAGTGGGGACCGATTCTTTTTATCATCCCTTGATTATCTTTTAATCAGAATGTGTCAGCACAACTTACATATCCATGTCCCTCATTGCTTTTCAGACAAGGAAACTGGGCAGTTATTGCCAAAGCCATCTCCTTTTTGATCTCAGCTGTTGGGCTACAGAAAGAAACAAGCATTTGAATCATTCATATAGGCCAGTTTATTAATTCATCATCATTTAATACTTCTACTCACTTTTCTCCAAACCTTTCCATTAAATGATAAACCAACAACTGCACCATCTGACGTCGCTCCTTGAGGCTTAGGTGCCTGTCTCTGTCTAAAGATGTTATTATCGCGGATCCTCCAGAATTTTGGAGTATTTCTCGTATATCCTTTGAAAAGAAGAATACATTGACTAAAAACATTCCTTTCAATTCGTTCTTAAATAAAACAACTGCCAAAAGTTCAAGTGTATCAAAAGACGTGCTATTACAAAGGCTACGTTGATTGTTGCTCTGGTTGGGCAGCTTTCCACTACTGTCTCTGTTGGGGTTGGTGGGTCATTCCTTATCGGTGATTGACTGGGACATGACTGATTGTTGACGGGGCTTTGGCCCAGATACTGTTTGAAAGAAAGTAAAAAATAAAGTAAATATCACGTTGTCATCAATACAGGGACAATTATGTGTAGATGTAATAGATTCTTCAGTGTAGCTATGCAGAATTGGTCTCACCCTTTCCAATTATCATACATGTATATTTTCTTACCCTACTCTACCTAGTGTGAGAACTGTATGTACTGAGATGTATGTTTCCATGCACAGTCTAGGAGAAAAGAAGCCTAAAGAGAAACTGAATACATCGATTTTAGTGCATGGAACACTAAAACAGACTTAAATATCGCAGCAGTCGCTTCCCTTTTCCTACAATAACTTTAATGTTCGCTTGCTCCAAAATAAAAAGTCCAAAATTACAGCACTGGTAAAATATAACAAGAGACTTCAAAAGATCCGACCTGATCTGCATTACAGAAACATGGCTGACGGAGGCGATTGACAACATAAACTTGGACGGATTCTCAGTAATCCGCTTGGACTGTGACAGTGCCAAGTCAACCAAAACTATCGGAGGAAGACTGTGCATGCTTGTCAATAGCAAGTAGGCAAAGAATATCACGGTGCATGAAACACACTGCTCAATTCATTATGAATTGCTAAATGTCTCATTAAGAACATACAATTTGCCTTGGGAATTTAGACAGATAACAGTTATCCTAGTTTAAGCACCAGGGCCAAATTTTGCTCTTGCTGCTGAATGAATACCTACTAGCTAAAGGTATTCGTGCGTTGTACAATTCTGCCGATGACCCAGTCTTTTTGCTTGGGAATTTTTAATAAATGCGATGTATCCATGCTGCTGCCACCACATCTTGAGCAATACATAACTTGCCAACAAGACTGGTTAAGACTAAATGTTTTGGTAATGTGGAAGGTGTCTAAAATAAGTCACCTAATATTAACCCAGTCTTGTTTCCTGAACTGTTGAGACATTTTTTTGCATTACATCTTGGATTTTGGGGGCATTTTTATTAATTTTGGTGGTATTTTTGCCCTGAACCCCCTGTTAATTTCCGCTCCAGGTGTGTGTGCGCAGTGATGGTGGGGGACGGGGCTCTTTTTCAAGCGCAAATGGAGGCCCCTTCTGTTGTGAGGCCCATTTCAAGTGAAACGGGTGAAACATAGCAAAGGCCGCTACTGGATTGAAAATAACAATAGAATAAGCTGAAGCATTTTAAGTTTTTAGGACTACTACAGACCAGGACAACCCTTTCCCGCACATTATTATACTCACCATTCCAGAAAAGTCGATAAATCTAGGATATTCTCCATTGATTTCTTCAATAGTTTTTGTTTCAGAGGTTCCTTGAGGAGGTGCTGTATGACTCATGAACTCCTGGACTTGGCTGTGAGTACTTCTATTGTTCTTTAGCCACTCAAGCATTGTTTGAATGTCAGTCGAAGACAACTCAGACTCTAGTGAAGTTAAAACACATTAAAATGAGTGAAGACAACAACAACAACAACAAAAAACCTGAGTGGTAAACTCTACCTCAGTGTTTCTCACACCTGGCTCTGGAGTTCCACTGCACTGCACACATGTCTCTCTGATCAAATCAAACACACCTGATTCAACTTATCAGCTTGTTATGGTGTGTTCCCCATATGTACTCTGATGTCGGGAATTTCAAGTTCACAATCCAAAAAGAATTGCTTATTAAAATGTAAAAATTTTTATTGAAAAATTATACTTTTAATTATTTAATTATTTTTAATTATTACTTTTCTGTGTTCTTTTGCCTGAGTTCTAGTTCACTGTTTGTTACCATAGTTTCTAATTAGTCTTGCACCTGTTCCTTGTTCTGTTGATTGTACTGTCTGTGTATTTAAGCCCTTAGTTTCCTCAGTCATCGTTATATATATTTATTCAACAGTTCTTTCTGGTTCTCGAATCTGATTGGCTGAGAGGTCTTTCCAGCCATGCAATATTCTACCAGTACCGCCACGGGAACCATTTCTCCGTTTCTATCACTCCGCTGTCAGCATTATCACAGCGAATGTCATGGCGGATGAGAAAACCCACCATATTTTTATAGATACTACTGTTATTTTGTAACTGAATGTAGCTTTAAGAGTTTTTTTAGGCGAGGATATAGTTGTTTGGACCTCAGATATGCGATTTAAATGTTGTAAACATAGTGCGTATTTGAAAATTTGTTTAGACGCTTTCGGAGATGTGAACTCCAGGCTGTCAGCGACCGCTCAGCACTCATGTACCCGCAGAGAACAGCTTCCTCTTGGCCAGTCCTTTTGGAATTTGCCGCTGGCTCTTACGTAGACAGTGGTTAAACATGAGGTATAATTCGTTTTGGGTATATCAAACAGGCAATCTTTGGTCTTATAAATCTGTTACTTGTTCCAGAGCTATTAGATTTGGCTTAAGGGCTATATTAAGTTTCATAACTTTATATTGACATTGAAATTAAATCCTGTACTAACTAGAGCGCTACTTTTGTACGTTTGACTGAACTGTTTGCTTGTGTTTATTTCCTATTTTACTTCTTATACTGTTATAGTGGCTATTGTTGTTAATTTAAATATTATTGTTTAATAAATAATGTTTTATATAAATTACATGCTGTATTTTTCGGTATTGAGAAAGACCGTTAGTGATTTCAACTGCAGTGAAAGTTACATTAATACACCATTAGATGGCGGCAAAGACTGCCTTTATGAGTGAGTCAGTCAGTCGCAAAGACTTTTATTTTGAAATGGACTGAAACAAGGATGTTGTTTTTACTTTAAACAACATCTTACGTGACGCAACTGACTAATGCATTGACTAGCGCTGTCATGGAAATGTCTTAAATACTAAAAGGACAAAGATATCGCTTTAGTCACCGGACATTCAGACTGATTTTGTGATTATGAATATAAGATTGACCTGAAGAATATCAGCTAGATGCAGGTAATACACTCGCTCGCTCATAATACTCTACATATTACAGTGAGTTTCACTGAAGCGACTCAACGTTCCTTCGTTACTAGTTCTAAAGTGACGTTTTAGAATTAGTAACAGAGGCTTGGGACTAAACTGTTAAACTGTCAACCTAAGATTTGAGTCTGTGCCTGTCGAACTGTTGTATAAACGCAATATCACACTCGTAGCCGTGCAATATGGCTGTATATCAGCACACTGTGATTGCCTACGGCACTCGGCCACAGCCGTACTGATATACAGCCATGTCGCGTGGCTACTCGTGTGATACTGATCATATACATATATCCATCCCTAGATCTAACCTGGCAGGAGAAATGGGTGTGAATAGCTGTGTCGTTTCTGTGGGGCTCTAAGACGTTTCCTCACGTTGCGGAGTCTTTCTTCTAGATACCCAGGTTGCAGGGTGACGAGAACGACAAGGTGTATACCATACCTCCTGCAACAAAAAATATAATAAAAAATAATAATATAAAGAAATCACTGTCAAAATAAAGTGGTGACCGATTCACTTTATCATTCCTTGATTATCTTTTAATCAGAATGTGCCAACACAACTTACATATCCGTGTCCCTCATTGCTTTTCAGACAAGGAAACTGGTCAATTATTGCTAAAGCCATCTCCTTTTTGATCTCAGCTGTTGGGCTACAGAAAGAAACAAGCATTTGAATCATTCATATAGGCCAGTTTATTAATTCAGTTTATTAATTCATTATCATTTAATACTTCTACTCACTTTTCCCCAAACCTTTCCATTAAATGAGAAACCAACAACCGCACCATCTTATGTCGCTCTTTGAGGCTTAGATGCATGTCTGTGTCTAAAGATGTAATTAACGCTGATCCTCCAGAATTTTGGAGTATTTCTCGTATATCCTGTGAAAAGAAGAATACATGGACTAAAAACATTCCTTTCAATTCGTTCAAGAATTTAATAAAATAACAGCCTAAAATTCAAGTTCAAGTGTATCAAAAGAAATGCTATTACAAAGGTTGAGTTGCTTGTTGTTCTTGTTGGGAAGCTTTCCTCTTCTGTCTCTGCTGGGGCGGATGTCGGTGGGTCATTCCTTATCGGTGACTGACTGGGACATAACTGATTGTTGACGGGGTTATGGCCCAGAGACTGTTTAAAAGGAAAAAAAAATTAAAAGTAAATATCAAACGCTATCAGCACTAAAATAATAATTATGACAATTATGTGCAGATATAATAAAGATTCTTCAGTGTAACAATGCAAAATTGGTCTCACCCTTTCCAATTATCACAAACGTGTATTTTCTTACCCTACTCTACCTATAGTGTGAGAACACACAGTTCACTGACACTAAGTGCTTCCAAAACTTGGTCAGGAACAACAGCAAATCTCAGTTTCCTTCTTGAACAACCAGCCTGTCAACAGCTGAAATCACAGCATCATTTGGTGCCTGTGTGCCATAGTCATTGTGACATTTTTAAAAAAAAATTACAATCGACATGGCTTAAGTATTTTTTTTTTTTATAAAAAAAGCTGCTTAACCTCGAATCACAATGTCCTAAAGATGACAAGGGGAACCATCTTTCTAAAAGTAGATGGATAGTGAACCATGAGATGATGTTTTGGTTTTAAATGCAAATCATCTAGGACCACCTCCATTTTAAGAGAGTTTGTGCCAGATTATTAGTCTGTAAATCCTGACTGTAATTCAGTGCACTGCACAGCAAATCTGGATCTTCTGCTGTCTGGCTATCTACCCGGTTTGTTAATTATGCAAACAACAGACACTATTTGCAGTAAAACTCTCTGAAAAAACAAAACAAAAAGAGAATTCAGGGCAAGATTGTCCCCACATACCTATGCAAAACCAACCTTTACGGTATCACTAAATTGTTCTGTCTCAATGTGAAAGTAATTTTGTTCTAAAGCCTTCATATCATTAACAATGTATTCAAGAACTAGGTCCATGCCACACGTCTTAAAGGGATAGTTCACCCAATAATGAAAATTATCCCATGATTTACTCACCCTCAAGCCATCCTAGGTGTATATGACTTTCTTCCTTCAGACTAAAACAATCGGTGATATATTTAAAAATATCCTATCTCTTCCAAGCTTTATAATGGCAGTGAACGGGGGGTGTGATTCTGAAGCCCAAAAAAGCACATCTGTTCATCATAAAAGTAATACATATACAATTCCAGAGAGTTAATAAAGGCATTCTGAAACGAAGCAATGGGTTTTTGTACGAAAAATATCCATATTTCAAACTTTATTTATAAACTAAAATAACTAGCTTTCGGCAGACGACCCTACGCATACTGCGCAAATCAACTTGCGCCACAAGAGTAACCCGTGACGCGACGTATGACGCAGGATGTTGGAGTATCATAAGTTTAGACATCTCTTGCAGTTTAAACAAATAGGGCTGGGCAACAAACTCAAGCTCCTCTTCTTTTATATCGAAATCCTACAACATTTCTCTTTAAAAATTCTTGTTTTAGACTTCTAATTCGTGACCGGTGTTTTGTTTTGCTCTATCCTCTGCACTTCTGCATTCCTCAATACGTCATGCATCGGTATTATACTGTGTCCTAACCAGACGCGACAAGATTCCAGCAACAAGCAGTTTGACTGTCCACACTAGATGCGACGCGACAATGAGAAGCGAAAAAATCAATCAAAAACCACAGCCAATCAGAAGTGTGGGCGGGCTCTCTCGGCAAGAGCACAGCAGACACAATGAAATGGATGAGTACATAGTAAAATTCATAAATATTACACCATTTAAACATTATTTAAAGTACATACGGAGTGACTGAACCAATCTTTGTCATAGAATATGCTTGTTTGTTCGCATTGAGTTGACAGTTTGCACGTTCTTGTGCCCATTTATTTATTTTCAAGATCTGAGGTGAATTAGCCAGTGTTGTTTTCATTACAGCTCAAAAGCTGGGAACACAGAATGATATTGAAACTCACATTAGATGTTTTTAACATTAAATAAAGCACATAAGCAGTACCTGATATCATTGCCATACTTTGTGTTGCTGTTCCAGCCGCGACGTCACAGAGAAATAGAAACCGTTTTTAAAATAGAATTGTCGCGTGTTGCCGTCGCGGCTGGTTAGGACAAAAACTCAGATTAACATAGAAAAGATACATTTTATAGCGTGTTGCGGCACGTCTGGTTAGGACACAGTGTAAGGTTTAAGCTTCTGCCGCAAATCGATGTGTACACCCGACTGCCGGAAGATTATTATAGTTAATAAAGTTTTAAATATGAATATTTTTCCTACAAAAACCAGTCGCTTCGCTTCAGAAGGACTTTATCAATCCCCTGGAGTCGTATGGATTACTTTTTTGATGGATGGATGGATGTTGTTTTTTGGGCTTCATCTCGCCCCCAATTCACTCCGATTATAAAGCTGGGAAGAGCCAGTATATTTTTAAATATAACTCTGATTGTGTTCGTCTGAAAGACGAAAGTCATATACACCTAGGATGGATTGAGGGTGAATAAATCATGGGATAATTTTCATTTTTGGGTGAACTATCCCTTTAACATCATCTGACTTACACAGCCAACAGAAAGCATGCTGACAAGGAAGACAGCAGCTCAGACGGTAAACATCAAATCTGGAAGTACATTACGACCAGGCTGTGAATTGTAGTCTTAGAACCAACAGGATTTACAATTTCACAATAATTATTATACAGGACAAGCGGAATGGAGAGTTCTTTAGAAAACAGGTGGCTGGTTTTGTAGAGCTCGTGTAATCAATGAAGTCATGATCTTCATTTTGCTTGTGAGCAAGGATTTCTTTTCCAGGACTTTCTAGTATTTTTTTGTAACAGGCTGCAATGGAACATACTGAAAGGTGTCCTGGACTGCCATCTGTCTCACACTGCCAGTAAATGCATCCAAACGCTGGACATATGACAAGCCTGGACACTGCAAAGTCTCTGGCTTAATGAAAATCCCTGTTTTAGAAAAATATTTAATCTGTTTATAGTCTGAATATAAGTCCATCAATGGTTCAGCTGCTCTCTCAAAGTGATCATCAGGGTGATCTGAGTGACCAAGTCGATGCAAAAGAGCCACTGTCTTGGTCTGCAAGCTAATTACAATATCAGTGATCAAACTATTTGTTTACTTCACCATGTAATTAGTTGCAGAATATGTAATTGATTGGGCTTTAAGCTTTTCAAAAAAGCACGCCACTCTGTATGTTACATGTTCCTCTGCTAAATCATCCCAGTCCTCAGTTTCCTCATCAGCCCCAGAGTCATCTCTAAGTGTTGTTGATGTATTCATGTTTTCTGATGGAATATGTTGATCTGTTGTGGAAGATACTGTTTTGACCAATTTTAATACGTGTCTCCTATATGACCATAAGTAATTGAAAGTTCTGTTATAGCCATTTTTACAACAATCTGAAGTGTTAACGCCATCAAACTTGGATGTGCAAAAATGCATTTTGTTTCCTCTGAAACGGATTGATTGCACTTGAAACGTGTGATTAAAAGCTATCATTGTTTAGTTAGTGTAAACTTACTTCCAAAAGTTCTGAATGATATTTCTTGAATTTAACCCTGACACCAATTCTTGGAATTAGAGCAGCAATGCTGGCATCATCCAGTAGCAAAAAACTTTCTTCATCCACTCCTTCCTCTGTGTTAAAATGAATGAGAAAAAGAAACATTACACAAGTCTCAACTTAACTTGTACGTATCACTAATTTAAATAGCTTACCTTGAAATGTTTCAATTAAATGGCTGAGGTTCCACTCTTCTAGTCGTTCCTTAACAAATGAATCCATTTCTCTAAAACATAAACACACATTTAGTACAACACATTTAATATAAATGCAAAAACTGCCATAGCTTAATTAGAGACTCTAACATTTAATAGATTACATGCATGACTATATTCATATAACAACATCTGATATTAATATACCACATTTCTGCCAAAATACCACAGTTACAGTTAGTTTTACTACAGTAAATCCAAGATAAATGTAGGTGATTGTGTTTGACGTTTGGTGTTTCACACTCGCAACTCTGTACTCACACCAGCACGAAAAAAATAGCAGCCCGGAGCCCTGAGAGAATATCGCAAACACCGTAAAACAGGCGGAATGCTATATAATGATATTATTACCTTAGTCTATCGGTATACATGTAAACAGGCATTATTATTAAAGTTAGTTAATATCTAAAATGTTTCGCTGGTCTTTTTTTTTTTTTACTAATTAATTATTCTATTATTACTGATTGTATTCATTTACAATCGATAGAGGACAATATTGACTTAATTTTGTCTTTAAGTTGTTTAGTTCTTTAACTTACAACTTACCAAGTCTGTTTTAATTCATTTTGAGATAATATTTGGAGGATGACTGCAAAACTGTTAATGTGGTGTAATCATAAAAACTTTGTACCAAATAACTGATCTTGTTTAAAAAAGGTGAAATTCTCAATAAAAAAACACTTGAAAATAGTTCCAAATAGTAGGTTAGTTTATATTACATCTTTAATCAGCATCATAAACTAGGGATATTTGACTAAATTGGCCCCTATAACAGAAAGGTTTGTAATAGGAGTCAAATGGTGTAACCGGATACACCATTTGACATTTCAATTTAAAATCAAATTTGACAGGCATTATCATGGACACCTATGTAAGCACATGGCCTTGGAGGGAATATTTTAAAAAGTTAATACTCATGTCACATGGTCTTCTTGCACAATTTGAACAAAATGGCTCCTTGAAAGGTGGTTACACCACCTTGACACTTCAGGAATTTGACTTGACTCACATGATTCCCCAAATTAATTATAATATCCAGAACAATGGTGTTCCATTTACTTTTATTTACTGAGAATTATTATTGAGAATTTATTTATTGAGAATTTCACCTTTTTTAAACAAGATCAATTATTTGGTACAAAGTTTTTACGGTTACACCACATTGACGTTTTTGCAAACATCCCCAAAATATTCTCTCAAAATGAATTAAAACCAGAAATTTTAGACTTCGTCCTCAAAAAAAATAATGTATGCAAGTAATTTGCAAATTTATTTTGAAATTTTAACCCTTTTAAATTTAACTAAACCATCTGGACATCATTGACCCATATATCACTGATTCTTGAGATAAGGGACAAAACATGTTTTAGAAGTTAGTTTTTATTATTTATTAATACATTATTTTTAAACTGATATATTTGTAGACAAAGGTCTCAGCTAATAAACCATGTAAGGGAACAGGTTTTCCTGAAAATGTTTTTTATTTTTTCTAAAAATGTACATTTATTCACTTCTGAACTTAATTTGTGTCAACTCCGTCAGACGCATTAAAAAGCATGATATTTTAATTTGATCCATTCAAAAACAGTGTAAAGTCTTCAATTATGTAATAATGGTGTTCAGTAAAGGAGATAAGTGAAAAAAAATTAATTCTCTAAATTTTTTTCTTGGGTTAGAGTTATTATGAACAATCCAGTCCCTAAATTCCTTAATTCTCTAACCTCCTTTTTAATATTAAACATATATAACCAATGTTCTTATGCAAATCACATGTCATATCATGTAGTTCAGTTGATGTTTTAATATTTTACCACAATAAATGAAAAAAGGAATAAAATATTTATTTCAAAATTAACAAAACCCTTCATCTGACGGTGTTAAATACTGACGGAGTTGACAAATACTGACGGAATTGATAAATACTGACGGAGTTGACAAATATTGTCGGAGTTGACAAATACTGACAATGTCTCCTTTTAGCGGTAAAGTACATCTCATTCTGGGTCATTATGTGACGCCCTGTAGCAGCAACAGAAATCTTTTCCTAATGTGAATCCAAAGGATCTGAAGCTTTTCTTTAAACCGCATCAATTACGTACATTTTAATTGTGCCTGAACTGCACATCTTAAGCAGTGGAAAACTGGCATGTTCGCTCTCTATGAAGTCCATTACATCAGAGTTTGCTATTGCTGTGATCTCATGCGAGTGACAGGTTAAAAAAAAAAGAAAAAGATGTGTACAAATTATTTATTCATAAGAACTGCAATATTCCATAAATAAATAAGAATCATCAATTTTGATTTCACGGTGACAATAGATGTAAAGATGCTATGTATATAAGGCATGTAAATCAGGCCAAATGTAAATAAAATCATGAAACAACATTAGAATAATTAAAAAAAAAAAAAAATTATATATATATATATATATATATTATATATAATATTATATTATATTACTATATTTATTTGTCAACTCCATCAGCTTACAAGTCAACTATAAAACCTGACGGAGTTGACAAAACTCAATCTTTTTCTACCTTAACCACATTTTCTTTCTCAGTTGCAGCTGCCTTAATAAACATATCAAAAATGCCAAGATTTATCCCACAGCTATTTACAGAAACTATTACACCGGGATTATGGAGTTGACATATTAAAGCTGTGACCGCAGAGACTTCAACATTGTTTGTATAAAATATAAAAATATAAATATTCCAGGACTGTGTCCTACTGTGAGATCCACAATGAGCAGGAAAAAAGGAAAGGGGTCCTCAAGATGACCATGACATTGTCTGATTTATTAAAAAAAAAAATGTTGATGCATAGTCAGGACACAACTTTGAGGCATTTTTATTTTTATTTTTTTTTTTTATGGAAAATATAATTCAAGACTTACTTTTTGTATTGTTTGATATATTACAGATCAATTTAAATGTATATTTTGAATTTGTTGCATTTTTAAACACTTAATTTGGCGATTTTACATCGTGACCTCATGCTGAGGACAGGCTAAATTACATGTATTTTCCAAATAAAGAGCATGTATTTAAAATTATACTAACAAAACTATTTAAAAATAAAAGCAATGAATGTCCTGAGTATCCGGATGTCATTTAGATATAGTTCAGTTTTTTTTATTTTGATGAATTTATTTATTTCTAACATAAAGAGGGCTTTTATGTGTAGGACATGTTTTGTCCCTTAACTCAAGAATCAATGATATGAAACGTTTCCGTACACAATACTTAATGTTTTAAGAGTTATACACCATAAAACGATATGACTTACCTTTTATACTCAGGCTTCTGTTGGACCGTTAAAATGTTTTCCGTCGCCGCGGGAACCGCATTTAACTCAACAGCTGGGTTATTACTAAAAATAACCCAACAATGTAAAAATAACCCAGCAATGACCCAATATGTGTAACCCAGTGGTTGGGGTAAAAAAAAAAAACACGTTTGTTTTTTTTTTTTAATCAAAGCTCTATAAAGTAAATTAACTGGTAAATGATATGTCGCTATGAAACCCTTACAAAAATCCTTGCAGGAATCGTGTATTTTTGTAAAGGAACACAACGGCTTCTTCTTCTGTGGGTTTATTGGCCGGTCGCACACCAGCCTTTAGGCGCATATACCGCCCCCTCCTGTGCGTGTGAAGTGATTTCAGTCTGTATGCAGGATGAGACCTACATTTAGGGGCCAAGTCTCGAAGGGGCAGTAGTCTATCATTGAGTCTACTAAATGAAACTGTATTAGTAGAGTTGTTCAGTTTAAGTGTCCTTTTTCCCTCACATGTGCTGGTACCAAGTTAACTATATTCCTGCTTGCCTTAATCTATAGAATATATTCATTAATTCTATGAAGACATCATATCAAATCTAACTGTTTGAAATGTTTGAAGGCTGATAAGTGATGCCATTGAATCTGGCACAAGAGGTGCTGACCCTTTCAGTTACAAATGATATGCTAACTGGTTTTGATTATGTGCTACCTATTGTAGTACAATATTGTCACACTATCGCAATGCTCTCCCACATATTTTGCTATTATAATCCAGCAGCCTGAACCACTGTAGTGAAACCAACATTACACATGCTGTCATCTCTTAACTCTCCTCTGTTATTGATCTGTTTTATGCACTTGTAAATTGATCCAGTTAGCTACAGATAATTTTAGACATCTTATGTCTAATGGAGACTCTCCTGGCTCAACTTGCATTGCTGAGATTGTAGTTGTTTTAATCGCACCTGTAATAAATCTCAGTGCTCGTGTCTGAATAAAATCTGACTTCTTAAGTGATGCAGATCCATATATCCATATATGCATCCATATAGTCTACAACAGACCCAGTAGCGTGTTTACCCACCACGCAAAGCATGCAATTGTGTGGGGCCCCGCGGGCTTGGGGGGCCCCCGCGATTTCTCCCGAGGGGGACCCCACGGTGATACGCAGGTATATGCCGTATACCCACTAGGAAAGATCAAGGATTTGCATATACGCGCTTTAAAATGCGCGAGGATACGGATTTGGCGCTCTTTAATGTGCCATGACAGATCGTAACACAGTTCTACACAGAAGCGGCAGCCTGACGTGCATGTGAACTGATCCTCTCCTGCGCTTTAATACCAGTTACAGTGCGAAATAAACAAGTGATCATCTGAAGGTAGCCTATGTTAAAAGATACAGAACAACTTACCGAAATACATATGTCTCGTGTAATCACGCTCAATCATTGTTTCAACCGCGGAAAGACGTTAATAAAAAAGCTGGTAAACAAACAAACGTAACGTCACATTTACCTCAGAACAAACATATTCATCATGACCATAAACTCATTAGTCAGCTAGAAGAGGAGCATTTAGCTTAATATATGCACCATATTACATATGAATTATAATTTTTAATGTTCTTTAATAGCCTATATAATGCATGTTTGAAAAAATCCATCAAGTTGACAGCCACCATTTAAATGTTTATATTTCAAAAAACGAATTGGAGTAGAAATAATTTTAAAGTTAGTAGGCCTATTATAACTTTATTATTATAAAAAATTCCATAAGTGTAATTTAAGTTTGTACAAATAAGTTAATTTTAACCTACAATATTAATGTAGTACCAACTGATCCATTTATATTTTACAGCATTAGTTGAGAGATTTTTTTTCTTGAAAAAATTTGCCATGTACTTTATCTGATATACAGTATATCCAAAATAACTGATACTGAATTGAATTGCAAGCTTGTGAATCAAAATGCATAACTATGATGACAGACAGGAAACAGAAAACAAAGTCCAAACAGGGTGATATTGTGACATACTGATAAGCCTCATCTTTCCATTATTGTTAATAATAGTTGCAACCTGCACTCTTAAATGTGCATTGAAAATTGCCAGCTGATAAACCCCCGGGAACGCGATCACAGGGCCACCTCCTGGAGATTTGCTTAGGGCCCCCAATAACCTAAACACGCCACTGAACAGACCGAAGAAGAGTACATTATATGGCGATCATTGGTTGTTTGTCTGCCCTGCTACTGTACATCTCATAGTTTTACTGCTTTGCTGCATTTCTGTTCAATATAGTCAACATGAATTTTCAATGTTCATTTAGAGTCTACTAGACCTAAATAGCTGAATGAAATGCTTCTGGAACAAGATGAAATGTAGGGCGGGGCTTGATTTTGTCTGTGGGGAATTGATTGGATGGTTGTGGTTTGCTATTCGTGGATCTCATGTGAGTGACAGGTTGCCCCGCCCTCGTCATCAGAGAAGAGAAGAGATGCTGCAAGAGGGAGGAGAAGATATTCTGATTCAAGATTATGAGGAACATGAATAAAAACAAAACAAACAAAAAAAAAACACAATGGTGTGCATGGATAAATTATTCATAAATACTACAATACCATTTCATGGTGATTTTAAGTTTTCGTTGTATATGGGCCATTCTACAGAATTGCTGCAAACTGCTGTCCCACAACCAAAAAACTCATTTAAAAAGCATTTAAATATTCAAATCTTAGATGTTTACTAAGATCCTTCTATTATCTATTGAATCCCACAATAATATTTAAAATATCAGTAAGATTAATACATATAAAATCATCATTTATTGGGTACCATTAATTTATTTGATTCATATCATCAATTGGGAGGTGACTGTCCCAAACCTAACCCCTAAATTTCAACATGTGAAAATGATATTGAAATAATTTTTGCAAATTTTCACATTGTTGTTTTAAAAAATATATTTAGATTTTTTTATTTTTTAAAAAGTAAAGCTAAAAAAATATTTAAAATTTCTATTTTTAATCATGAAACTTCATGTAAAAAAATGTGTCTCGCATTTTCATGTCACTACCGAAACAGTGTGTGTTTGAGTCTATTGGCTGAGACTGATTTTAACACACTTCTACATTTTTGATCAGGAAATATTCCTGTGTTCCTCCCTCTCATAGCCTCTCTTTCATAGTAGAGAGGTCCATCATTTTGAGTTACATGTGTTCAAATGTCTGAAAATCTGTGTCACTTTAAGGAACGTCACTACCAAACACATTTTTTTCTGCAATTAAGCAACTTCTTTAGGTGTTATTTGATAAAATTTAGTGTTTGTATGTGTACAACTGTTCAGAACTGTGCTAGCTAACCATGTGCTGATTAGCATCTTTGGGCTAGACTCAAAAGTATCGAAAATTGTCACTACCGAAACATGTGGTGAAGTTTCGGTAGTGACATCATTGTTTTGGTAGTTATGCAAATCATTAGTATTTTAATATGTTTTAGAAGTGTTTTAGTATGCAAGTTAAGTTCTGTATTGTGATGTGGTCACTACCAACACATTACTGTCACTACCGAAAATGTGCAGTCATGACCGAAACATGGGATGTTTTGTCAGAAATTATCAACTAAGATGTTATTATAGTGTTTGGTTCAATGTATATTCAAACTAATGAATCCTTCACTTTGAAATCAGTATGACTTTTACAAAGAAAGATTGGATTCAAAATACAACAAATCTCATAAAATACACTTGAAATATTGTTAAAATTGTAATTGTTATTGATTTACCTGTGAAAACTTTTTTAGAAAATAGCAAAAAATATATTTCCTAGGTAGATGTGAACAAAATCTCAATAGGTCAATGTAACCCTTCTTATTAAATTATTTATTATTGTGTTTCAGTAGTAACAAATTTGGGCAGAGGAAGAATATTCCAAAACTTTCTGAAAATACAATATGAGAATTAACTGCACAATTACTATGTGTACCTTGGATATTATACAATTTGCATACATACAAAATTTGTGGAAAAAGACATTTTTTTCAAGATGTTTCCAACTCAGTTCTGTAGAATGGACCATATAGGCTACTGACAAGCACCTTTTTTTCTTTTGATGTTGTTGTTGCTATTTTCTCCAAAATTCTGTATCAACACGAAAAAACATATGAATGATTGTTAAAGTATGCCTTAAATGTTTTAAATAAATAAATAGTGACCAATAGGCGTCGCCAGCGTGTGTTTTTTTGGAGCGCTTCGAAAATCATTTTGAGACTCGTTTCACCCATCACTATTCGCACCTGCATTCATTTACATTTTACAATAATTATTCCTCGTTTTATTACGTTAGGAACCACAAATACTAATTTGAAAATTAACCCGCGCGACTGCTGCGCACCACGAGCCAGACCAAGGCCGCGTTAACACACACACACACACACGGTTTGTTTTGGTGAATCTATCTTTATATGTAAAGAATTCTGTCAGGATCAATATGCTGTTTAAAATATATCCCGGTATACGATTTGGCGCCATAGAGCTTAACTCACTTCCTCGTCCTCGCGTCATCCAGACGTCAGTTCCTTGTTATGGACTTTTGCATAGATAGGCTGCTGATTATCAATCCAGCTAACCTACAGTACATGTACAACTTTTGTACGCTAACTTCCAGCTATTAAATCACACATTCCTGCAGTTCACACGCGATATTTGGTAATGGTATTGCTGTCTGTGTTTTTGACTTGTCATGCAGCTTTCATTTTAAATTCTTATGTTTGTAGAAATATGTTATTATTCAGTCATTGTGTGAATGCTCAGTTTTCTAGCACAAAATGGCAGTGGACTGGTGGGGCTTTGCCTATGCTGCAGCTCTTGCTCTGGGAGGATTTATGGGATATAAAAGAAAAGGTATGAATTGAGCTGTTTTCATGCACCTTTTAAATGGATCTAATAGAAACCCATATTTACTTGCTAATAGTTTTATAAAAATCTAACTTCTGATAACTTTCTAAATCTAAAATGTATGTTTATTGTTGTTTAATAGATTTTTAACACCTTTCACATTATTGTATTGTATCACTAACAGAATAGCACTGATTTTACCATGTTTTTTGTTTTTTACATACCATGGTAATAGCATTTTTGGACACCTTTGACCGTTGTATTGCATCACTAACACAATACCACTATAATTTCCCATGTTTTTTTTTAACATTATACCATGGTAATACAATTTTTTGATAGCACTATGATTTTACCATGTTTTTTGAACATTACACCATGGTAATACCATTTTTGACACCTTTGACAGTAGTATTCCATCTCTAACGGAATAGCACTATGATTTTACCATGTTTTTGAACATTATGCCATGATAATATAGTTTTTGGACACCTTTGACAGTTGTATTGCATCACTATCACAATACCACTATGATTGTACCATGTTTTTTGAATGTTATACCATGGTAATACCATTTTGGACACATTTGACAGTTGTTTTGCATTTCTAACGGAATAGTACTATGATTTTACCATGTTTTTGAACATTATACCACGGTAATACCATTTTCGGACACCTTTGACAGTAGTATTGCATCAATAACAAAATAGCACTATAATTTTACCATGTTTTTGAACATTATACCATGGTAATACCATTTTTTGACACCTTTGACAGTTGTATTGCATCACTATCACAATACCACTATGATTGTACTATGTTTTTTTGAATGTTATACCATGGTAATACCATTTTTGGACACATTTGACAGTTGTTTTGCATTTCTAACGGAATAGTACTATGATTGTACCAAGTTTTTTGAACATTATATCATGGTAATACCATTTTTGGACACATTTGACAGTTTTATTACATCACTAACAGAATAGCACTATGATTTTACCATGTTTTTTTAACATTTTACCATGTTAATACCATTTTTGGACACATTTGACAGTATCACTAACAAAATAGCACTATTATATTACCAGGTAATACAAGTTTTTTTGGCCATGTACAGTACTGCAATTGCAAAGCCTTAATATCCAGATTTAAATGCTTTAAACGCTTGACCTCTGCAGGAAGTGTGGTGTCATTGATTGCTGGACTCTTCTTTGGAAGTGTGTCTGCTTATGGAGCGTTTCGAATATCAAATGATCCACAGGATTACTGGACCTCTCTGAGTAAGTATAAAAATCCACCCTTTAGAAATACTCAGCATATGTCAGCTTTGAACTTTCTCTTTTATTGCTGTTTCTTTTTACTCTAGTGTCTGCTGGCGTACTGGCAGTTGTGATGGGAATGAGATTCAGGAAATCTGGAAAGTTAATGCCCGCGGGCATCATGGCAGGACTGAGGTAAAAGTGTTTGTAAAGTTTGTGAGGTTGTTTCCATTGTTAATGCCTTCACAGTAAAATATCATATAAATTCTTGTGTCCAGAAGTATCAAAATATAGCTGATATAGCTACAGTTACATGGCAGTGTTTTCTCAGCCATGATGATATTTTATATTTATAAACTGTACTTGCTCTGGAACAAAGCAGCCAAGCAGATTTGTGTTTAATGCAAGATGTAAAATGCAGTAAAAATCTAGCTTGTTGTATATAAGTATCAAAATCAAGTCATGTTTTCCCCACACTGCTTTTTACTACATGAACGCAAGGAAGAGAGATATTGAATATTTTCTTTTATTTATATGCTCCAATAGATTGATTAATAGTAATAAACATCAATATTGCATCAATATAACATGATGATCTGTCTGAGAATTTATTCTGATGGTCAATCTGACTGTGTTCTTATTTCAGCCTCCTGATGGTTTTCCGGATTCTGATCTTCTAAGAGCTCATGGACAGACACACACGCACTTCCTGACAACATGCACTAAACAGCTGCAATGTTCATATCACAATATTATAACTGTGTCTTGTACATTCCAAATAAATCTGTCCATTTTAGCGTCTCAGTTTTAATAAGAAAGCTTGTAAATTAATTAGTGATTAACATTATCTAAATGTTTTGAAGTGATCCTTCTACTTAAAGAGGTGGCTCAACACCTCCTTCACTGTTTTCACGTACACCTCATCAGGCGGAGGTTTTCTTGCACTGCCGGGCTGCAGGAACTTGCTGATTCTTGGTAAGGCCTTCATTCTTCCCTGAAACGCCTGTGAAGAAAGGTTATATAAAATTTATTAGATAGACTGAACCAATCACAGGAATTATCCGCTTGATTCATGGATATTCTTGAATATCACTATATATCCAATAGCTAGTACTGTTTTGTCTATCTGTATTAAATATAAATTTAATAAAACTCTATTCTAACTGTTCATATGTCAGTGTTTAAAGACACTGGCATATTAACAAAGACTTTTTTTGTAATAAATTGTAATACTAAAACATCAAAAATGTGGTCCCACTTTATATTAAGTGTCTTTAACTACTATGTACTGATATTAAAATAAATAATTTGATGCAGTGTATTTATTGCATGCATACATGTTTTTACATTGTACACTCAAAAAAATTGAGCCATTTTTTAAGGTAGTATAATAAAATTCCATCAAATTGATTTGAATAATCCTTACATATTATTCATGTTATGAATTAGAAATAGAGGTGTATATGACTATCTTCTTTCAGACGAACACAATCTGAGTTATATTAAAAAATATCCTGGCTCTTCCAAGCTTTATAATGGCAGTGAATGGCGCTCCTGATTTTGAAAAAAGCACATCCATCCATCATAAAAGTAATCCATATGACTCCAGGGGGTTAATAAAGACGATGCGGTTTATAAGAAAAAATATCCGTATTTATAACTTTATAAACTATAATCACTGGCTTCTGATAGCAGCTGTATAAATGAATAAATGAATTGAATTGTACGCGAGTCAGTCTTCCACTGGAACTAGACTCGAGTACGACTGTTACCGGAAGCTAGTGATTCTAGTTTATAAAGTTATAAATATGGATATTTTTCTTACAAAAACGCATGGTTTTGCTTCAGAAGGCCTTTATTATTATCCCCTGGATCCGTATGGATTACTTTTATGATGGATGGATGCACTTTTTTTTGAGATTCAAAATCTCAGTTACTATTTGCTCCTATTATGAAGCCCGGGAAGAGCCAGGATATTTAAGGCCCGAGCACCGATGGTGTGAGGAATCTTGTAATTGCTCTGTCAATTATTCTTCTCTAAAATGAATCGCATTTTTGAGGGTCTAAACATGCTCGAAAACTCATGAAACTTTGCACACGCATCAGAAGTGGTGAAAATTTATGTCTGATATGGGTTTCAGAATTAGGTGTGGCAAAATGGCTTGACAGCACCACCTACAAAATTTCAACGAAGTGCCCCTCGCGCTACGTTTCATGTACAGGTATGAAATTCGGTAGACAGATGTAACAGCCCAATACCTACAAAAAAGTCCCTGGGTGCAAAATCTGTAAACCCAACAGGAAGTGAGATATTTTGAGTTTTCTCTGCAAAATTTTTGCAGTTTTTGCCATTTCCAGACATTGTACTTTAACGAAACAAGTAATATAAAGTGTGACCAAAAATAGTATTAAGCAAGTTAAGTCAGTTTTGTGGTTGATGGTCTGTGTGGGAAAGTGTGGAACAGCACCTGGATTTTGGGAAAGGTTGACAGTATTGTAGGGAATATCTCTTGCAGCATCAGAGTGGCTTCCAGAAGGTGAACGTCAGCGCGGCTCAACTGGTTTCCCACCAGGAAATCAGAGTTTGCAAGACCCTAAAAAAGTCATACCAGAAATTGCATGATTTCATTTATCCAATGTGGAGAATCATGCTTCATAATGGCAGGAATGAAAAGTCAGAGATATCAGTACCTTTTCAAACACAGGAAGGAAGCGCTCTTTTGCCTTTTGCTCTATATTACTGAAATATTTCTCTTTGTTTTCGGGTGGCGTGAAAATAGACATTATGATAGTATCCATTAGATCGATGGTACCCTCTGTATACATGTCAATCCTTAAGGACAAAAATTCAGGGATAATTGCTCAGGTGTGGTGGAAAAACAAGGAACCTTATTTAAAATAACTGATTACAAAACAGTTTTCTTTAAAAGTTTATACATACAAAGCTCGTTCTTTAAGGTCTTTTCCATAGAGGTTGTATTTTCCAGCGATGTAATTCAAGATGGCCTTTGACTGCACAAGCTGCATCCCATCTATTTCAACCAAAGGCACCTGCTGAAACATCAGGGCTCCATCTACAATAAACATAGCAATCACATTAATATAGGTTCATAAAAAACAAGAAGAGATGATTGATGAGGAATTTACAGTCAACATACCATTTAGCAGTTTATCATATTGCTCTTTTTTGGTCAAAAACACCTCCTCAAACTGTGAACACAACACCAAAATAAAGTCAAGGTGAAAAAGCGTACTGTACACATTGCAAGGCACACACACAATTTTAAAGTGTCTGTTTTGGGATTGTTTGTCATACTAGCTATTTTTATTACACAGAACAAAAGATGACAAAAGATTTTTTTTTCTCCAGAATTTTTCTAGACTTTATGCAACAAACCTCGACTCCAGCTGCAGCCAAAAGCCATCGGGCCGACTCCATTTTCCCTCTTCCATTGAAGTAATGCAACACAACTTTCCCAGACATTTTCCCAAAATAAAGCGACACTTCAAAACTCTTTGCTGTGCAGCAGACAGTGTGTGCAATGTGTAGGGTGCTATATGTTGACCATTCAGGGTGTTGCCTAATTCGTGGGTGTTGCTGCATCGGGACAAAGGACACAATCTTACACAACCCCTGTCCTACACATAATATATCATTATCTTTGTTTGAAAAAAAAAAGTAAAATGAGTATACTCCCGATATTGTCTGTTTCAAAATCTCCCTGTTTATATAAACCATATTAATTTCAAAAAGTGGCATATAGTTTTAGAAAATTTATCTGGGATGAGGGGAAACCAAGAATAAAACTTAAGGTTTTACAAATTAGTAAAGAAATTGGGGGTTTATCATTGCCAAATTTGGAGTATTACTATTACGCAGCCCAGATTAAGCCAATTTTGAACTGGATGCAACCGGATAATATATCAAAGTGGAAATGTATGGAAACTGGGTCACTTGATGCAATTAGTACATTCATATTTTGTGGGAGAAAGGAAAAGGTGAATACTAGTTATTATTGTAGGTAAAACTTTTAAATGTTGGAGAAGAATCTGCAAAGAGATGAATATGTGATCATGAGATTTTTTTTTTGTTTTGTTTTTTTTTTTGAGAGAGAGAAATAGCAAGAGATCCAGATTTTAAACCAAATACTTCTGATGATGTATTTAAGGTTTGGGCTGGCAAAGGACTTCAAAGATTTTATCAAATTTATGAGATGGAGACATTTGAGAGTATAGTGGAAAAACTATGCATTGTTTAGGAAATTATTTTACAGTTATTTAAAGGATGAGATAAATAAAAACGTGATATTCACCCTCTGTTGCGCTTTATGATTAAAGTTAGTAAAATTAATAGAGTAGGAAATTAAGGAAACACAGGAAATTAAGAGCAAAAAGTATACATTTTGAAAAGATATGGGCACCTCTAAAATCAAAGCATATACTATAAAATAAATAAATACAGATCACATTAATTACCTTTTTATCTAATCCTTTTAATTTATTTAACATAATGAAAAGCTCGAGCAGTGATTATAAAACGTTCATTAGCGCACGTAATTTAGATTAAAAAATGCTACATCATGCTTATTTATAACATGAAATAGTACTATCGCAAGCCGTTTTATAACTTTATGACTTCTGGACTATATGACTAACCTTAGTCATCAAAATAATTGTGACTCGTCACAATACAATTGTAACTCTCTAAAATATAATTTGTTTTGTCAAACCAAAGCTTTAAATGAAAATTACGCGTGCTAAAATATGTTCACAAATTCTTTAACTTATAAACTAACTTCACAGAGGCAAAATGAATCTTTGTCCACTTTTCCTGTCAGTTTACGTAATCATTAAGTACGCCAATAGCAGCGCTGTGTATTTGCATTGCAGCAAAGCATTCTGGGAAATACCGACTGTTTTGGATTTAAAAGAATCTAATAAACAAATAAACGTAGAATTTGTATTCGTATCGTGTTTCATACATCTATATTTGATTGCGTAAGTATATCAAACTTGTTAAGATCGCAACCTAAATTGTATGTTACCGTCAAAGAGAAACAACGGTCGTATCTGCTGTATATATACTCTGTGAATGAACACTTGCATTCGGATGTGAGGGCGATCTGGCTGCGACATCTGTCACCCCATTGATCGCTAGGGTTGATTCGGCTGATCTGGCTGGCTAGGCGGGTGTCCCCTTCCTCCCTCACCGCTCCATGTGTGTCCCTCCCGAAGCTCCGCGCTCGGTTGAAGAGGACGTGTTCCCCCGGCGGACGAGCATCGTTGGTATAGAAGTAGCTGCACTCCCCTGCTAGAACCTCCAAACAAGCTCAAGGCCCATTTGTAGGAGAAACGTAGGGAAGTCGAGCTCCAAGACTTCAAGCACATCCAAATGAGGCACTGCATGTGGCAGTCTGCCTTTCTTTTGAGAAATTCAAATTGCTTATTCATTATTTATATTGTATTAATTATTAATCATTCATTATTATAATAATTATCAAGTTACATTTTTTTTCTCGTTTTTTAAATTAAGTAAATCTGAAACTAAAACCATTTAAAAAAACAACAACTAAAAACTAAAACATAATGAATAAAAGCTATATAGACATATTTTTAAAAAACAAAAACTATTAAAAATAAAAAAACAACATAATTACTAAAACTTTTACTAATATTAAAATGAAAATGGAAAATTTAAAAATAAAAACTGATTAAAAAAATTTATAAAAACTATAATAGTGTCGCAATGATGTTAAAATAACACTAAAATAAACTGCAGTATTCCATAAAAAACAATAATTTTCGATTTTGATTTCATTGTAACTTTAAAGTAGTGCTGTCAAGCAATTAAATATTTTTCTAATTAATTACATGATGTGTCTGTAATGATATCGGACTTGAGAGAGAGAAGCAGATGGTAAGTTAACTGAGCAATCGTTTATTGAGCGATATCAAAGGCCCACTGAAGTGCCTTGGAACGCGCATTATTCAATGTGTTGACGCAATTTCAGCTGAAACGGGAAGACAGGGCGGGGCATATTGATCAGCTCTTCCCCTTTTTTTAAAATAGCCAATAGCGTTTCATTTATATCACAGCTCGGCCAGAGCCGTTGAGCTCTGTAAAACCTCCGTTTCTCCTCCTAATCTCCTCCATATCACTATAAAATACAGCATTCTGTGCAGAATTCAAATGCATCCGATAAGGTTTTTGGTCTGAGCCTGACTTGCGCATATGATCTGCTCTGTGCTATTGTGTCTCTGGACTGGAGCAGACTGTGTGCGCTGCATTTCGCGTGACAGTAACGTGAAACCAGACTTCATTCGCCTCAATGGAAAGCATATTTACACTGTCTTAATCGTTCCCTATACCCTATATAGTGCACTATGTGCCATTCTCCATGTAGAAAATAATAAATGTGTGAACAAGTGACCGATTTCAGCCGCATCTATTTATAATGCAGGGGGCAGGACGCTTTAGATTTTAGAGAGCATCTGATTGGACAGAAAATCTGATGAGAAGCTGAAGTCCACGGTGATGTCATGAAAATTCGTGATCCATTTTAGCGGAAGTGAGAGACTGTAAGTTTTAAAAGCTTATATCTCCTAAATGCGAATTTTGTCATTGTTTTGGAACACACCAGCTTATTCATAACTTTAAGACTAACATATTCATACTAAAAGCTAAAATCTTAAATTTTGATTTCAGGGGGATGTTAGGACAAGTCATTTCACTTGGCGACCATCTTTGAAAGGCCTCTCGGGCACGCAAGTGCAGTTCCTATCTCTTTGAATGGGGAAACATCAAATTCTCCAAAACTGTTTGCTAAGCTTGCGATTAAATTTCATATTTGAAATCTCCAATGAAATCTGACAACAACAAATCTTGTTTCCAAACGCTCAAATCATGACAAAACAAAAACATTTTTCAGGCTGATAATGCCTCCCTCGAGGGGAGGGAGGTTGGGGTTGGTCTTTGCGAAGGGTCAATTGGCAATTGTTTCTTATTTAGAAGGTGGGACTTATTCCGTCATATTGTGCATTACACTTTCTCCTGTTCATAGTAGCACAGAGTGCGCTGTCTTTCTGTATATAAAGTCTCTGGCAATATGCAGGGGAAAAAGTACAACAGGTGAATATCAGATGCAGATGCAAACACAATGGAATGAGATATAACAGGTAACTGAGTCTTTGTGTCTTTCAGGTGGATTCCAGGAGATTGTGACGAGAGATAGCCAAGGAAGATGGAGTGCACACACCTCAGTTGCCGGTGAGTAGTGAGATCCACACGACCAGAGGGAAACCATGACAGGACTGAAGAGGTGAGGTGCTGGAGTGGAGAGCAGGAGTAGAGACTGGAGATGATCATGAAGGACGAAAGAGATAACACTGGAGGTAAATAGTTCAGGTAAATCATTCACAGATATTTGAGTCTAAGCAATGAGTATGAGGGGCGTTGATAGGGTCAGAAGAGAAAAGTGTGTGTCTCCTTGACTTAAGTGCAGCAAATCTGTAGTAATACGTTTCGAAAAATGTACATGTATTTACATAATTATGACGCACATTTTATTGATCATAGTTATTTTATTTCGCCCAAACTACACACATTGTATACTGTGAACAATTATTAAGCTTAGTTAGTAGTTAGAGCCAGTGGTGTAGTCTACGTGATACGCAGGCATACGCCTGTATACCCACTAGGAATGTTCAAGGATTTCCGTATACCCACTTAAAAAAGCGCGAGGATACGTAACCAATAAATCACAAAATATGATTTTGACATGAAACAAAGTCTCATATTTCTCAAAGTCTCAAGTTATATATTTTGCCCATTTTACTTCGGAATAAAAAAAACATAAATACCGTTTTGGCGCTCTTTAATGTGATCGTGACAGATCGCAGTAGCAGTTCAAGAGAGGCGGCGGCCTGACGCGCACGTGACCTGATCCTTTCCTCCGCTTTAAGTTACCAGTTACAGCGCGAAATAAACATGAATGAACATCTCAAGGTATGATAAAAGATACACTACAACTTAACGAAATCCATCCATCATGTCTCGTATAATCGCTTAATCAGTGTTTCAACCGCGGAAAGACGTTAATAACAGCTTGTAAACAATGTCACGTAACGTCACATTTACCTCAGAACAAACATATTCAGTGACCATAAACTCGTTAAGCTAGAGAAATGAACTCTAGAGAGGAGCATTTAGCTAAATATATACACCATATTACATATTAATTATAATTTTTAATGTTCTTCAATAGCCTATATTATGCATGTTTGAATAAATCCGTCAAGTTGACAGCCACCATTTAAATGTTTATATTTCAAAAAACGAATTGGAGTAGAAATGAATTTAAAGTTAGTAGGCCTATTATAACTTTATTATTATAAAAATTTCCTTAAGTGTAATTTAAGTTTGTATACAAATCAGTTCATTTTAACCTTCAATAACCAACTGATTCCCATGTATATTTTACAGCATTATTTGAGATTTTTTTTCTTGAAAAAATTTGCCATGTACTGTACCTGATATACAGTATATCCAAAATAACTGATATTGACTCGACTTGCAAGTTAGTGAATTGAAATGCATAACTATGATGACAGACTGGCAGGAAATGGTGCAAAAGAGAAAACAAAGTCCAAACAGGGTGATATTGTGACATACTGATAAGCTTCATCTTTCCATTATTATCACACTCTAAAAAATGCTGGGTTAAAGTTGGGTTGAAAATGCACAAACCCAGCGATTGGGTTGTTTTAACCCAGCAGTTGGGTTAAATGTTTGCCCAACCTGCTGGGTAGTTTTTTAACCCAACTATTGTTTAAAAATGACTATACGTCTGGCTTAAAATGAACCCAAAATAGGTTGGAATTTGAAAATCAGACACATAATTACTAGAGGCAACAATAATAATCAAAAGGTGAACATTTATTAATAAACTTATTGTTTATTGTTTAACTATTATATTTAATATTAGTAAATGTTAATTTCCAACATATTTTGGGTTCATTTTAAGCAAACAATACAGCAATTTTTACACAATAGTTCGGTTAAATAAAACTACCCAGCAGGTTGGGCAAACATTTAACCCAACCGCTGGGTTTGTCCATTTTAAAACCCAACTTGGGTTGTTTTTAACCAAACATTTTTAGAGAGTAATCAACTTGCACTCTTAAATGTGTATTAAAACTTGCCAGCTGATAAAATATGCTCCAGGGACCATATTCATATAACATCTCAGGCTATCTTAAGGGCTGAGTTAGATGGTGATTGACACGAAACAGTAGAAAATCAGTCCAGAGTCTCTTCAGCTGTAAATGTCATTGGCTGGTAAAGTCTTTTGTTGATTATAATAAATTGACATGTTGATAAAACACACATAAGCAGTCTTTCAGAATGCTCTCAATTACATACAGCCTAGATCAGATGCATACTATATGCATTAGTGAGTGTGGCGGTGCTTATGGGGTGTCGCTCTGGGACAGGTGAGTATGAGGCTGGGAGGGAAAAATCACAGTATACTCACTACAAAAAACTAGACTGCACCACTGGTTAGAGCTCCTCAGTTTCACGGAACAGTTGTATTATTGTTACCTCAACATCTCTTCTAATCAGTGGTGGATCTAGGATTTTTAAAAGCAGAGGCCACAATGGGCCCACCCTTTACAGAGTTTAACGTTCAAGTCATGGGCAGTTCTTAAATTAATTAGTTTTGCATTCATTTCACCTCTTTCGTTTGCTCCTAGCTCCATCGCTTTGTTCTTGAACTGTTGGAGCACAAAAACGTAAAATACAAAGGTTAAAAGAACAGCGTGACTAAGATATACTGAAAAAAAAAAATCCCTAAATTTACTAGATACTTCAAGGCATTGAATACATCAAGACAGAAAGTGGCGAAGTCACGCAGTCCGTGAGGGAGAGATTGCTAACGGCAGGACCTCAGATACGGCTTATCACTTGAAACATGTAAGTAGTAGCAACTTTACACGTCCACTCGCTCTAATGTTAGCCTAGTCCTCTTAGATAAATGTGCTGTTATTTGGCGCATATCCAAGTGTTTGTGTGGGGAGCGCGCTCGCTGCATGACATGGAGGCGCCGGGGCCATTACTTGCATTTAACTTAAAATACTAAGTCATTTTGGTCACATAGATAATGCAAACTGTAAAGGGTCCACCTTTCTTTCTGTAAACTCACAATAACAGCAAACGTTGTGCTTTTGTGAAATAATGAAAACAACCAGGATGCGCTTGCAGCCGTCAGTGAACTTGAGCACGTAACAAACATGAACCAAAACTCAGCGTATTTGTCTACTTTTGAACAAACCAATTCAAATGGAAAATTAATATTCTCAGATTATGTAATCCGTATGAAACCTGCACATAGGCGCGTCCACTGCGGAAAACAGAAAACGTTATCAATAAATTATTAAAATGTTTAGACAGTCTCCTTACTGTTTTTCACGACACTCATAATCATTACGTTTGCCGGTGCGCTGTGGCAAACTTTATGCATGCGCTTGAGCGCTGATTATATAGGCAATTAAAGGCTCATTATTATGATTTACTATGATTTTAAATTTCTCAATTTACTTGTGTGGTGTGTGGTAATTTTCTTACTGTGGTGTTCCACCACTTGAAGGAATATAGAGGAAACGCTGTAGTATTGGCTGTCTCAATGTGTGTGTGTGCGTATGCCAGTTCACTTTACTATTTGCATGTGGACTATGCTCACACAAAGAGCAGCCTAGGGGCCCCTGACCACCTTAATCCGCCCCTGTCTAAACCATATATGGTTCGCCTTTACTTCCGGCCTGAAACGCGTGTGCTCTTGATCATTTAGCGCCCTCTTCTGGACAGAGCTTGATCACACAAATTAATAGATTTTAATAAGGGATAACAAGAGCTGATGATGAAAACGGTTTGAAATAAGATTTAAAAACTGATTGAACTTTTGCATTGTTTCTTTTAACATGTATATCTTTAAAATACTTTCATTTACATACTTTATATAAGCTCAGGATAACCAACCGGATCAGAAACACCTGGAGCTGGAGTAATTGACACCTTTGCAAGACAAATAATTTAATTGTGAATTATGAATTCTACTAAATATCTTATAGGCTAAATGACACACAGCAGCCTTATATGTTTTACAGAAGTATGAACTCTACATAATGGAGGGAGAAAATGAATGAAGAACATGATGGAGAAAACAGCCAACAGAAACATGGCAGACTGCAGATGACTTTACCTTTGAGGTGAGAGAATAAGTGAGCCATTATGAAAAATAATGCATTTGTTATTTACCATAGAAATAATTTGTTTGTGGCAAATTTATTAGGCTATTTTATGATTTTTTTTTTCCCTCACAGTTTTAGCCCATGTTATATTTTTAGCACAGCCACTAAGGACAGATTTTTTTTTTCTTTTAAATCATAAATCGACCTTAAATATAATTGTGGTAGTTTTAAGATATATAAGAAGCAGCACACTAGCTTAAAACGAGAACACTAGCTTAAAGGTTCAAAAGATTCATAACGGTCCGAAGCTTCATGAAGCAGTGTTTTGAAATCGGCCATCACTATATAAGTCGTTATTTTGTTTTTCTGGTGCACCAAAAATATTCTCATCGCTTTATAATATTAATATTGAGCCACTGTACTCACATGAACTGATTTAAATATGTTTTTAGTACATTAATGGATCTTGAGAGAGGAAATGTCATTGCTGGCTATGGAGGCCTCACTGAGCCATCGGATTTCAACAAAAATATCTTAATTTGTGTTCTGAAGACGAACGAAGGTCTTACGGGTGTGGAACGACATGAGGGTGAGTAATAAATGACATTATTTAGATTTTTGGGTGAACTAACCCTTTAAGAAAAAGCGACTGGGTGATTGGGTTGGCCTCGTAAATCGGCTGAGGGGCAGGTTTTTTAAAAACAACCTCGCGACTCAACGCAGCTGTCACGCTTTGTGGGAGGAGCTTAACTCTCTTCAAACCGAAAGTGGAAGTGCAATCCTCCACAGACGACATTTTGAAAATTATATTAACCACAACCTAAAATACCATCACTTAAGTTCCTTGAAAACATCTCATATTGGATTTTTTTTTGTTTTTTTGCCTAAAGAGAGCCACTTGGTCAATACATACATAATTCACGTCAAACTACAGACGTGACCAAATTTACCGTTATTTTCCAGATGGATGAGAATGCATGGAATGTAAACAGACGCATGGTTTGGATGCTCTTTAATAAAGGTACTATTTTCTCTAGAAGTGAAATTTCAATATAATTTTGAAATTATATCGAAGCACTGAAGTTTTTGGAGCACTCTATCAGATATTGGTACCTTGGTTTGGTTTGATATTGATTCCAACTTTGGTTTGCTTTAAATCTCTTTTAAAGTTTGGTTTACTTTAATAACTCTTTATCTTCTTTTCAAATTTCTCTTATTTTCATGTTTCCCATTTTCAAATTTTATTTGAATCGTATTTATTCACAGCTGCATATGAGATGGCAATGTGCATGTTCAGTGAAGTAAACTAACGATAGTACCAATAAGGAAGTAACATATGAAATAAAATATAATCCCACCTATCAGAATTTTGTTATAAGAACGTTCTTTAAATATTCAGTGTTGGTTCTGGGAACATAAATGTCCAATTTTCTTGACATTAGAGGAACGTGTTTTAAAAGGTTGGTGTTCCTCAAATGTTCTTTCAACTTAATTTTGATTTAAAATTCAACATTCTAGGAACGTTGATTTGTAACATTCCAAGAATAATAAAAATGTCCAGTTTCCTTAATGTTAGTAGAATGTTATTTAAAGGTTAGTATGATGTTCCTGAAACATTCTTTCAATCATTCAAACACCTGCTGTGAACAAGCACTGAAAGAAAGAGAAATAAGGACACAAACTACAACTTTCTTTAGCCACAGCCTTAGATGAACTGAAGATAAAAGACATTAAATCTCTGAAGATCTGATTAAACAACTCCACAAACAGCATTACCAGCTTCATTTATTACTAACCAGACTGACTTTATTTCTGTCACATGTCTACAGAAGTTCTTATTGAGAATAACAGAGGTTTAGATGTTGATGTCTTATTGATAATTTTTCATTTAAGGTCACCATCATGGAGATCAGTGTTTGCTTTAGTTAAGGTCTTGACCCTTGACTTTTATTGAGTTGCTTCTTTATCCGCAATTGCAGGTGTTTATGGAAAATGTTTCTGCACTGATAAAGCAGATCAATATGTCTGTTTTTAATAACAGGCAAATGTCTGCATTAAAGTTGTTTAAAGGACTGCTTTTTCTGTAGCTGACTTAAGGAATTGAAGTATTATTGTAAAGTATAAAACTCAACCAATGTGAAAAAGATCATTTGTAACATCATTGTTGCATTTCAGATGCTGAATGTTGATGTGAGTGTATAAATAACACTGTCATTGTTAACTTTTGTTATACACTCACAGACATCAACATTCGGCATATGAAACACAACAATGGTGACATGCTTCATGCCAGAATACAAAACTCTAATACAAAAATGTCTAAGTGTGTTGTGCTTAACTTTTAAATAGTTTTGGACAATCTTACATAAATTGCTTCAGTGTTACAAATGTTTTTTTTTTTTTTTTATAAATCACATCAGTTGAGTTTAGCAGTTGTTTAAACCACTTTAATGTAATCATTTGACCATTAAAACAGACATGCTGATCTGCTTTATCACTGCAGAATATTTTCCTGAAAACACCTGCAATTGTAATCTCCATGATGGTAAATAAATAAAAAAAAATTCAATAAAACATCAACATCTAAACCTCTGTTAATTCTCAATAAGAGCTTCTGTAGACGTGTGACAGAAATAAAGTCAGTCTGGTTAGTAATAAATGAAGCTGGTAATGCTGTTTGTGGAGTTGTTTAATCAGATCTTCAGAGATTTAATGTCTTTTATCTTCAGTTCATCTAAGGCTGTGGCTAAAGAAAGTTGTAGTTTGTGTCCTTATTTCTCTTTCTTTCAGTGCTTGTTCACAGCAGGTGTTTGAATGATTGAAAGAATGTTTCAGGAACATCATACTAACCTTTAAATAACATTCTACTAACATTAAGGAAACTGGACATTTTTATTATTCTTGGAATGTTACAAATCAAAGTTCCTAGAATGTTGAATTTTAAATCAAAATTAAGTTGAAAGAACATTAGAGGAACATCAAACCTTAAAAAAAAAAAAAACGGTTCTCTAACGTCAAGAAAACTGGACTTTTTTTTTTTTACGTTCCCAGAACCAACACTGAATATTCGGAGAATGTTCTTATAACAAAATTCTGTTAGCTGGGATAGTAGTGCAAAATTAAATTAAAAATAGTCGTAAAATATAAAATAAGGTATCAGTGCAGAGTAATTAGAAAGCTAATAAATGTAAATAAAAGCAAAAATTAATAGGCTAATTGCATGAGTAAGAAAGATAAAGGTAAGAAAAGGCCTACATGAGCTGCATATAAGTTTAGTGATGGAGAGACAGACTTCTCACTGTTCTTACATTGTGGCAGACAAACACTGCAGAGCTGCTAACATGCTGTGTTCATCTAAGAAGTGAAGTCATTTACTCTAGTATATCAGATGTAATGTATCTGATTAGTTTTGTAGAGAACATTTTTGCATATTCTGTAGATTCTGTCAGAAAATGGGGTTGATTCCAATGAGTCTGTACCTTTTGCTCACCCAAAAAAATTTTATTTTTATTTACAGATTTCAGATTTCAGTGTGTTAAAATTTAGTGAATCTTTTATTTATGTATTGTGTTTCCTCAAACAGATCACTGATTCTAGAGAATGGAGGGAGGCGCTGCCTCTAAAATGAGTCTCCATGAGGAGAGAGAGGATCAGACACAGACGGCATCATCTGCAGTGTCCAGCTGTGTGTCTTTGAAGAGTAACGACTCTATGAGGGAACCTCCTGTATTGAGTGATGGACCACTGACCTCCGACATCAAGTAAGATGCTATGTAACAAAGACAATAACCTAGAGATGGAATGGAATTTTAACTGACTGTCATATGTGTATAACAGGTACCTCCCAGCTAACAGAATATTGTTATAAGAACAATCTCCAAATATTCAGTGTTGGTTCTGGGAATGTAAAAAAAAAATGTCCAGATTTCTTGACATTAGAGGAATGTGTTTTAAAAGGTATGATGTTCCTCAAACGTTCTTTCAACTTAATTTTGTCTAATAAGAACACAAAATAAGAAATAAGGACACAAACTACAACTTTCTTCTGCACAGCCTTAGATGAACTGAAGATAAAAGACATTAAATCTCTGAAGATCTGATTAAACAACTCCACAAACAGCATTACCAGCTTCACTTATTACTAACCAGACTGACTTTATTTCTGTCACATGTCTACAGAAGTTCTTATTGAGAATTAACAGAGGTTTAGATGTTGATGTCTTATTAAAAAATGTTTCATTTGAGGTCACCATCATGGAGATCTTCGTTTGCTTTAGTTGGGCTCTTGACCCTTGACTTTTGTTAAAAAAAAATTTTTTTCAGCAAATTGCAGGTGTTTTCAGAAAACATTAATTTATTCACGCCGCAATGCATGCTTAGAAGCCATCAATCTGTTTTGTATGCTGGCATGAAGCATGTCACCATTGTTGTGTTTCAAATGCCAATATTGATGTCTGTGAGTGTACAAATAACACAAAACATGTTTTAAACAAAAAGTTAACAATGACAGTGTTATTTATACACTCACAGACATCAACATTAAGCATCTGAAATGCAACAACAGTGTTACAAATGATCTTTATTACATTATATGATCTGAATTTTTTACTTTTCAATAATGCTTCAATTCCATAAGTCAACAATTACAGAAAAAACAAACAGTTGTTTAAGCCACTTTAATGAAGTCATTTGACCATTAAATCAGACATATTGATCTGCTTTATCAATGAAGAAACACTTTCTGAAAACACCTAAAGAAAACGCTGATCTCCATGATGGTGACTTCAAACAAAACATTTTCAACCAAACATCAACAACTAATTTAATAGAGATTTAATGTCTTTTACTTGCAGTTTATTTTTAATACTCTGAAGTCAGGAAACACGCCGGCGCGTTTTGCTGTTTTTTTTTCACATAGCAGCAAAATCAACTTAAAATACTCCGTCAATTTTTGTCATAGAGACAGAAGTAATATATCAATTAAAACTATAGAATGTCTTCTTTTATTTGTGTACACTCACAGTAAAAACTAAATGTTGTGCTTTTTGCAAAATAAAAAAAAAACTAACATGATGCGCGACCTGTCATCTCTCCCTGAATGAAGTCCAATCTGATACTCCCTCAGAAAATGAACTGCAACTTAGTGAATACTAATCACACAAACATGAGACATATGTCTAAAGAAACGTTGAAATGTCAGGTTTAAATCATGTAAGTCAAATCGAAAACAAATATTCTCTTTATGTAATCTGTTTGAAAAGAGAGGCATGTTAGTTAGGGGTAGGCATTTTGCCAAAATATTGTATTGAATATTTGGGCTCGTAAAAAAAAAATATTCGAACATTCGTTTGTTTAAATGACGTTAAACGAGAAATACTTTTTTCATCAAGATTTTGTAACCATTTCTGTTCAAACTTACAATTAGGCAATATACAGAACAAGCTTACATTATATCTTAAGGTTTTCTTTTAGTTCAAAGCATGAAACAATATGTGTAAACAAAAAATATAAAGAACAAAAGCATTTAAGCTCAAGCAGCGCGGATGGGAAAAATGCTAATAAAGCAGACAGCGCCAGTTATCGCGCAGAACGTGCATAATACACTCGAGTCAGTAAATGGTTATCGTGTTCATATTGATTCACATGTTCATGTTGAGAAAAACAATAATATCCACATGCTTGGGTGAGAAAACGTGCTGCGCTGACACACGTTGCAGAGACACAAAGATAACGGTGTGCTAAGCTAAGTTTCTAACAGCAGCACTTTGTGTTTTCTGTTCGTAAATGTCTCCCTCGACGAAACTTTATGTGTACTTCCTGTATGTGTACCGAGATCATTTTGCTAACAGATAAGACAAGTTATCTTCCTGGTTCACTCGGGTTACAGCTTACCTGTCGTGAATGCAGTGATGGACAGCTGTATTTGCTCATTCGACGGGTGTTTGGATTTCATGTGCTTTCTCATTGTGGTGGTGATATAATGATAACTCAGTTTCATTAATTAATTTAATCAAAAGTAATTCTATTTTGTAAGATCATTTTCATCTAAGTAACGCCAAACTTTACGGCCAGCAAAGCAACGTAGTAAAATTCCAATTTTATTTTTCGAATATTAATTACAGATTGAATATTCGACTATTTGTGCACACCCCTAATGTCAGTCATTTGCGAGTCAGCTCGTTATCCACTAATGCGGCTATGCCCACGGAGCGCAAGTGCTTTTCAGATACAAATTTTGAGGCGATCAATGCAACAGAGTGAACGCCCGTGTAAGCTCGGAAAAATGCGTCAAGCTAGTTTCATGTACTTTTCATCATTTTGAGATGCGCTGAGGAATAATTCTAAAAGGATTTACCTAAATGGAAGAGCATGACTGGATTCAATTCCATTTTGAGGATCAACTTGATCAAGCAGAGGATTGTGAAAGGTAAGTTTTTTTTATCCCTAAATTATTTATTCTAATCGTGATATAGACTCGTGTTTGTCAATATTAAGCAGCAAAAACACTGTTTAAACATGAATCCTGCATGTTCTGTGTCTCTGTGTGAATGATTATTGGCTTTTCCCAAAAAATATTGCTATACTGAGATGAGTGAAATCAACTGAAATATGTAATAAATACTAAAATAAAATGTGTTATATGTGTTATACAACATATTAAACTGCACATTAACATTTATAGGCTCTATAATATAACAAATAAGATACATAAAATGTCATAGCAATATGAATGTTTATAGCCTATATAGTGCCACATCAATGAAGCTTTCGTTCGCAAAGAATGATGGAAGCTTTGCATCACAGAAATAAATTATATTTTAAAGTATATTAAAATAGAAAACCATTATTTTAAATTGTAATAATATTTCACAGTATTGTTTTTTCTGTATTTTTGATCAAATAAATGCAGGCTTCATGAGCATGAGACTTCTTTCAAAAACATTATAAATAGTAATGTGTCAAATCTTTTGACTGGTACTGTAATTAAAAATATAGGCCTATACAAAATTTTCTTCACATGATGTGCAATAATAAGTGCATGCATGAGATCACAAAAATCATGTTTTCTGTTAAGAGTGGACATTATAACGTTACCACAATAGCTGATATGATCCTGATATCAGCATGCTCACAGAGGGTTTTTTTTCTTTTATCTCACAGATTTGAGAATCATAGTAACCAGATATTTGCCCACATTGGACTGCATGAATATGATACTGAGATCACTGACTATAAGCAGTAAAGTTTTTTTTTTTCTTCTTCTTCTTCTTCTTTTTTTTTTTTTTTTCCTCCAGTGCAGAAACACCAAATGCCAGGTATGTGATGTTCGCTTATATCTTTGAACAGGATTTATTTCCAGATATAACTCTGTACTCAAAATGTGTTTTTGACTCTCATTTATATAGTTAATTATATTTTAAATAAACTTCAAACAAATGATATATTTCTTTTGTCATGCATTCTTTCTTAGTTCACTCGGTCACATTCCTGAATGAATGGCTCATTATGCGGCTCATTAGGGGCAGGGTCTTAATCTCCTCAGGTGTGAATCACAGCATTATTCATGAAGATTCACGCCTCTTCACATATGGCCTATGTAAACAAAAAGTGTCTTAGAAATTTAAAATCAATACATCGTTTTATGCGTCCGAGTAGGCAGGACAATTTGTTAATAAATCTGTTAGCTGGGCTGCTCCAATACAGCACATTTATCGAAGGGGTTGTGTCATGAAAAATTACAAATGAACAGAAAGACAATATATAAGATAAGTATACAAACATTCTGCATTATCAAAATCTGGTTATGATGATTCACTTAGCAAGATATTTATTGTTTATATTATTGATCATTAAAACACAAATGAAACTTAATTTTATCAGCAAAACACAAATCAAACTAATCAACACTTTTCAAAATATCATCAATATTTAAATTGGTTTCTATATATATATATATATATATATATATATAGATAGATATAGATATAGATAGATAGATAGATATTTAAAGTGTTTTGTAAATTAAATTACTTTTGATTCATGACATTTCAACTTAAGTTTTGTAATTACCGAATGAGGCATTTTATGTAGTTAATTTGACATTAAAGGGTAGATTTCCATGTGTATGTCATGTTCCAACCCAAAACAATCTGAAAGTTAAAATGTCAGAAATAGAACAGGGCATCAGTTTACTGTCAGTGTCTTGTCACATTGTGCCACATTCAGAGTAGACATTATTACTGATTATAATGTGTTCACTTTGATTTTGTTGCATCAACCACAGAGGTCCGATGCAGCCACAGTGTTGTCACATTTTGGCCAGGAAGAAGATGAGGTGAGGCACAGGGGATCTAATTTGCAACACTATTAACTAAACAAAACAAAGATACAATGAAGGCAAACACTCATAATGGTGTGAGCTAACACAAACAACACCAGACAATAAACTAAACTAGGAGAGGACAAAATATACACAGCTAACGAATGAACTGAAAAAGAGCAGGTGTGTGAAATCAATGAAAGAATGAGTAACCAAACAAAAACATACTTTGCCACCAAGACAACAGAAGTGTGTTTCCTCAAACATATTGCTGATTCTAGATAAAATGGAGGGAGGCGCTGCCTCTAAAATCAGTCTCCATGAGGAGAGAGTGGATCAGACACAGACGGCATCATCTGCAGTGTACAGCTGTGTGTCTTTGAAGAGTAACGACTCTATGAGGGAACCTCCTGTATTGAGTGATGGATCACTGACCTCCGACACCAAGTAAGATGCTATGTAACAAAGACAGCAATATAGAAATGCAATGAAATTTTAAGTGATTGGTATCTTTAGAATATTTATAGTAGAGATATATATATATATATATATATATATATATATATATATATATGTAACATTTTAGGAGTTTTATAGTTTTTCTTTGTTTCTTAATTCCTCTGAAGAGTTGAAAGAGATGGTCTGACCAGATCTGTGAACTCATGTCAGACCCACATCACACAGCAGGGCACACAAGTAACCCTGCAGAAGGAGACTGGAGACCTACAGAAACTAGCAGATGATGAACTACAGAGAGTCAAAGACCAACACAAAACCAGCATGAAGAACAAGTATGAGCGATTATTTGAGGGAAACAAACTACATGGGAACCAAACCTTCCTGAACAGGATCTACACACAGCTCTACATCCTAGAGGGAGAGAGAGAAGGAGTGAATGAAGAACATGAGGTTTTACAGATGGAGAAATCAGCCAGAACACAACACTCACAAGACATTCCAATCTACTGCAATGACATCTTTAAAGCCTCACCTGAACCAGAATATGAGAAGAAATACCAAATCAAGACTGTTCTTACTAAAGGCATTGCAGGAATCGGAAAAACTGTCTCTGTGCAGAAGTTTATTCTGGACTGGGCTGAGGGAAAAGCCAATCAGGATGTAGATTTCATGTTTGTGCTTACATTTTGAGAACTGAACTTGATCCGAGATCATCAGTACAGTCTTCACAGACTTCTGCTGGACTTTCATCCTGAACTTCAAGATATGGACTCAAAGATTTATGAGAAGAGCAAAGTTGTGTTCATCTTTGATGGTCTGGATGAAAGCAGAATCACACTGATGTTTTCAGATGCTCAGAAAGTTTTTGATGTGACTGAGACTACATCAGTGGCTATATTGATGTCAAACCTCATTAAAGGAGAGCTGCTTCCCTCTGCTCTCATCTGGATCACCTCCAGACCAGCAGCAGGCAATCAGATCCCCCGAATATTCATCAACCATCTGACAGAAATTCAGGGATTCAGTGAACCACAGAAGGAGGATTATTTCAAGAAGAGAATCAGTGACGAGCATCAAGCTAGCAGAATCATCTCACACATCAGAAAAGCAAGAAGCCTCCACATCATGTGCCACATACCTGTCTTCTGCTGGATCTCATCCACTGTGCTGCAGAAGCTCCTGATAGAAGATCTGAGTGCAGAAATCCCTCAAACTCTGACTGAAATGTACATTCACTTCCTGCTGATTCAGATCAACATGAGGAATCAGAAGTACGAAGAGAGAGAGCTAGAGAAAGTCCTGCAATCCAACAGAGAAGTGATTGTGAAACTTGCTGAAGTGGCTTTCAAACAGCTTATGAAGAGCAATGTGATGTTCTATGAGGAGGACCTGAGAGAGAGTGGCATAGACATTACAGATGCCGCAGTGTATTCTGGGATTTGCACTGAGATCTTTAAGGAGGAATCTGTGATTTATCAGAGGAAAGTCTACAGCTTTATTCATCTGAGTGTCCAGGAGTTTCTCGCTGCTTTCCATGTGTTTTATTGCTATTTAATCAGCACCATGGAGACCCTTAAGGTCTTTGATCCAATGCATAATTTGTTTAGAGGTGTAGTAGATAAAGCTCTTAAGGCTGAGAATGGACAGCTGGATCTGTTCCTGCGGTTCCTGCTGGGCGTCTCACTGGAGTCCAATCAGAGACTCTTACAGGATCTACTGACACACACAGAGAACAGCTCAGAGAGCACCATAAGGACCACACAGTACATTAAAGAGAAGATCAAAGATGGACATGGACTCTCCACTGAAAGATCCATCAATCTGTTTCTCTGTCTGCTGGAAATGAAAGATGAGACTCTGTCCAAAGAGATTCAGGAGTTTGTGAAATCAGACAAACACTATAGACAGAATAAACTGTCTCCTGCTCACTGCTCATCAATCGCCTACATGCTTCAGATGTCAGAGGTGGCCCTGGATGAGCTGGATCTCAAGAAATACAACACATCAGATGAGGGTAGAAGACGACTGATACCAGCTGTGATTACCTGCACAAAAGCCCTGTGAGTGATTAATCAATGTTACAGTGAAGAGTCATTTCTAAATGCAATTACAGTTTCTCTTGTTGTGATAAATGATACATCTTCAGTATATTTAGATTATTATCTCTTTTTACTAGGGGTGTTAATGATACATTGTTATATTGAAATTTAAAAATGCAACAATATTGGTGTGATATGATATCAGTGTCATTAACATTACTCGTATCGGTGATGTAAACAATATGATTTGTCATATAGCATTTTATTCAAGCTTACTGTATTTTTAAAGTACATATTGAGTATGTACAATAATGCAATGGGGGAATATTTGTGGGTCCTGATAATGTTAAATGTCTGATTTTACCAGTAAAAACAGGGCCTACATTCTTTATAGGAAGTCAGTGACAGAGTACAAGCATAATCTCTAACATAATTCTGTATTTTCAGCTTCATTTTCAACAGAATCATGAATATTTTTATTCTGGTGTCACCATTGCCCTGTGCATTGGGGACCAAGTTCAAGTCTGTTTAAGTCCACCACTCCAAGTCCATACCAAATTTAACACTTTAATCAACAGTACTTTTTTTTTTCTCCCCCCATAAGTCTTTATAACAAGTAATTATTAATAATAAAAAAAAAAAAAAAAAAAAAAAAAAAAACAACAACTCTTGTTTAATTTGGCTTAAGCCAGTGGTTCTCAAGTCCAGTCCTAGGGATTCACTGCTATGTACATTTTGTATTTCTTCCTTATTTAACACAACTTATTCAGATCATCAGCTCTTTAGGAAAGAGACTGTATGAATTGAACTGAGTTTTTGCTAGAATGAAGCTGACATTATTGAAATACCAGTTGTACAATAAAGTTAAGAATGTAATTTTCTTGTGTTTGTCTTGTCTCTTTCAGTCTTGCTGACTGTAATCTCACTGCTCAGGATTGTAAAATATTTTCATCAGTTCTACAATCCTCAAATGATTTCCTGAGAGAGCTGGACCTGAGTAACAATGACCTGCAGGATTCAGGAGTGAAGCTGCTCTCGGATGGACTGAAGAGTCCAAAGTGTCTGCTGGAGATACTGAGGTTTGTAAAAACATATAATGGATAATGTACTGTCAGTTGGTCATAGTGTTGATGTCTGTAGATGACTTTGTGTGTCTGTAGGTTGTCAGGCTGTATGGTGACAGAGGAAGGCTGTGGTTATGTGTCTTCAGCTCTGAGAGAGCTGGATCTGAGCTACAATCACCCAGGAGATTCAGAAGTCAAGCTGCTCAACGAAAAACTCAATGATCCAAACTGTTCACTGCAGATACTCAAGTATGTGGGATAAAAAGGGGATTTTTATAGTTTTCATAGTTTTGATAGTTTTCTATAAAAGTATGCACATCTTTGAAGATGTTCAAAATCCAGCTGTGCCACTTTTGTGGCAAGGAGGAAAGGTCACTTTTTCAACTCATTCCCACTAAATTCTGGATGTCCAAAACTTTTGTGTGTCATTATATATATATGGGGCAGGAGAAATTCTGAATTTCAGAATCGATTCTGAACTTAGTTTTTAACCAAATGCGCGATGACGCTGAGTGTGCTTTAGAAACACCCGTATTCTGCTTGCTTCCAATTCGTTTGGAATGCAGTGGACTATTTGGACTATTTAAAACAGGTCTCAAAAAAATTGGCACGGGGGCAACAAATGGCTGAAAAAGCAAGAAATTTTTAAAATATTCAGTTGGGAGAACATCTAGCAACTAATTAAGTTAATTGATAGCAGGTCTGTAACATGATTAGCTATAAAAGGTATGTCTTAGAGAGGTGGAGTCTCTCAGAAGTAAAGATGGGCAGAGGCTCTGCAATCTGTGAAAGAGTGCGTAAAAAGATTGTGGAATACTTTAAAAACAATGTTCCTCAACGTCAAATTGCAAAGGCTTTGCAAATCTCATCATCTACAGTGCATAATATCATCAAAAGATTCAGAGAAATCTCTGTGCGTAAGGGACAAGGCCGAAGACCTTTATTGGATGTCTGTTGTCTTCGGGCCCTCAGACGACACTGCATCATTCATCGGCATGATTGTGTCAATGACATTACTAAATGGGCCCAGGAATACTTCCAGAAACCACTGTCTGTAAACACAATCTGCCGTGCCATCTGCAGATGCCAACTACAGCTCTATCATGCAAAAAGGAAGCCATATGTGAACATGGTCCGGAAGTGCCTTTGTGTCCTGTGGGCCAAGGCTCATTTAAAATGGACTGTTTCAAAGTGGAAAAGTGTTCTATGGTCAGACGAGTCCAAATTTGACATTCTTATTGGAAATCACGGACGCCGTGTCCTCCGGGCTAAAGAGGAGGGAGACCTTCCAGCGTGTTATCAGTGTTCAGTTCAAAAGCCAGCATCTCTAATGGTATGAGGGTGCATAAGTGCATACGGTATGGGCAGTTTACATGTTTTGGAAGGCACTATGAATGCTGAAAGGTATATAAAGGTTTTAGAGCAACATATACTGCAGCTATTACAACAGTATGGCTTTGTCGTAGAAGAGTCCAGGTGCTGAATTGGCCTGCCTGCAGTCCAGATCTTTCACCTATAGAGAACATTTGGCACATCATTAAATGAAAAATATGTCAAAGATGACCACAAACTCTTCAGCAGCTGGAAACCTATATCAGGCAAGAATGGGACCAAATTCCAACACCAAAACTCCAGAAACTCATAACCTCGATGCCTAGACGTCTTCAAACTGTTTTGAAAAGAAGAGGAGATGCTGGTAAACATGCCCCCGTCCCAACTACTTTGAGACCTGTAGCAGGCATCAAATTTGAAATGAGCTCATTTTGTGCATAAAATTGTAAAAATTCTCAGTTTAAACATTTATGTTATTTATGTTCTATTGTGAATAAAATATTGGCTCATGTGATTTGAAAGTCTTTTGAATGCAGCTTATTAGATCTCCCGCTGTCTATGATGTCATAGTAACAATCAAACAACAGTAAAGATGAGAAAGAAAAATCACTCACAGTTCTTGAATAAAAAAAAAACATTCAGATAATACTGAAAACGAAAGCACTCTTTGTTTATTGCTTGTAATATGTTTCTTTGCTCAGTATCATCATTATTTGATACTTGCTTGTGTTTTGAAGTTATTAGTTTAAAATTCTTAACATGCTTAATTTTTTTTTAAATTTATAATTATTTTAAAACGTACTTATAATTACTTGTGTAAGGATATGTAAATGTAAGGATTTTAAGATTAAGTCAGTAAACTGATTAATTAATAAGAAAAAAAAAGTAGATCAAGCATCATTTTGGAATCGGATCGTGACTCCTGTGACTAAAGATTCCCACCCCTAATAAATATATATATATATATATATATATATATATATAAAAATATATATATATATATATATATACAGTTGCAAGAAAAAGTATGTGAACCACTTGCAGAATCTGTGAAAATGTTAATAATTTTAACAAAATGCATGTTATTTTTTATTTAGTACTGTCCTGAGTAAGATATTTTACATAAAAGATGTTTACATATAATCCACAAGACAAAAGAATTAGCTGAATTTATTAAAATAACCCCATTCATAAGTATGTGAACCACTGATTCTTAATACTGTGTGTGGTTACCTGGATGATCTACGACTGTTTGTTGTTTTGTGATGGTTGTTCATGAGTCCCTTGTTTGTTCTGAGCAGTTAAACTGAGCTCTGTTCTTCAGAAAAAAATCTCCAGGTCCTGCAGATTCTTCAGTTTTCCAGCATTTTTTGCATATTTGAACCCTTTCCAGAAGTGACTGATTTTGAGATCCGTCTTTTCACACTGAGGACAACTGAGGGACTCAAACACAACTTTTAAAAAAGGTTCAAACATTCACTGATGCTCCAGAAAAAACATGATGCATTAATAGATGGGGGGGTGAAAACATTTGGAATTTGAAGATCAAGGTAAATTGTATTTAATTTGTCTTCTGGGAAACATGCAAGTATCTTCTGTTGCTTCCGAAGGGCAGTACTAAATGAAAAAAATGATATTCAAGCAAAATAATAAAAAATTTGGACCTCTTCATCCTGTTCAAAAGTTTTCACCCCCCGACTCTTAATGCATCGTGTTTCCTTCTGAAGCATCAGTGAATGTTTGAGCCTTTTTTAATAGTTGTGTTTGAGTCCCTCAGTTGTCCTCAATGTGAAAAGATTGATCTCAAAATCATTCAGTCATTGTTGTAAAGTGTTCAAATATGCAAAAGATGGTGGAAAACTGAAGCATTTTTCTGAAGAACAGAGCTCAGTTTAACTGCTCAGAACAAACAAGGGACTCATGAACAACCATCACACAACAAACAGTCATAGATCATACAGGTAACCACACACAGTATTAAGAATCAATGGTTCACAAACTTTTGAACTGGGTCATTTTAATAAATTCAGCTATTTTTTTTTGTCTTATGGATTATATGTAAACATCTTTTATGTAAAATATTAAGTACTAAATAAAAAATAACATGCATTTTGTATGATCTCTCTTACTTTGTTAAAATTTTGCACATTTTCACAGATTCTGCAAGTGGTTCACATACTTTTTCTTGCAACTGTGTATATATATATATATATATATATATATATATATATCCAGACATCCAGAATTTACCCAGTCAACAATTTGATCTCACAATGATCTCATGAGCTCCCAGGATACTCGTGATGTGGTCACAATGTGAGGTCACAGGTCACAGTGATATAAAAGTGTAACCTCACAGCAACCTCACTGTGTGCTCATACTATGGTCACAATGTGAGGTCAAATTGTACTCACTGCACAAAGACTAGGTACCTAGCATGCATTGCAGCATGAAGCTTTTGATTGTCACCATTGTTGAGATTCAAATGCTGATTCTTGATGTCTCTTTGTGTCTAAATGACCCAGTTCAAAATGTTTGTGTCTTATCAAGCTTTTCAGTCCTTCATAAATGATTATGACACTGCTGGATCTCATACCATATAATCACACAATTAAAAATATAAGATTAATGTTATCTATCAAAGACTGCTGTAATGATGGGTCGAATGCGTGAGGATCCATTTGCAGCTTTATTACGATAAACACCAAAGCAGACAGGGGCAAAGGCAGAGACACAAACAGGGACAGGCAATGGTCGAGGCAGGCGGCAAACAAACACAGTCCAAATAACAGGCAAGGATCAGGGCAGGCGGCAAACAAACACAGTCCAATAAACAGTCCAATGGCAACAGAAATACAATCCACAAGAAAACGCTCAGAAGTGATCACCGGGGCAAATCAAGACTTCGCAATGAGGTGGTGTGTGTGTAAGTCCTTTATAGTCCAGGTAATGATCTGCAGGTGTGTGTGGCAATTGGTGATTGGTGCATGTGATTGGAAGGGAGGATTATGGGAAGTGGAGTCCAGGAACTGACAGGAACAGACAGTGATCGTGACATAACGCCCCCCTTCCGGAAGGCGCGTCCTCGCGGCGTAAATGGCACAGATAGGGAGGGGGGGTGGGTACATTGGAGACCTGTTGGCAGACGGGAACGGGGTCTCCAATGCAGGTCCAGGAACTCGGGCAGCCACGGGGGGTCAGGTGCCACGGGCAGCCACGGCGGGTCAGGTGCCACGGGCAGCCACGGCGGGTCAGGTGCCACGGGCAGCCACGGCGGGTCAGGTGCCACGGGCAGCCACGGCGGGTCAGGTGCCACGGGCAGCCACGGCGGGTCAGGTGCCACGGGCAGCCACGGCGGGTCAGGTGGCTTGGGCACCCACGGCGGGTCAGGTGGCTTGGGCACCCACGGCAGGTCAGGTGGCTTGGGCAACCACGGCAGGTCAGGTGGCTTAGGCGGCCACGGTAGGTCAGGTAGCTTGGGCGCCCACGGCAGGTCAGGGTCCGTAGCCGGCCACAGCAGTTCACAGGCGGTTGAAGACCGTGGGCGTGTAAGGTCCCCACCCGCAAGCTCAAGCAATTCGGAGGCCGCTGATGATCGCGGCCGTGCAGGGTCCCCACCCACAAGCTCCCCACCCTCAGGTATATGGCCCCCCCCCAAAAAGTTCTTGGGGAATTCAACGGAGGCCGTGGCGGTTTCGTGGGTAAGGAGCTCGGGTGGCGCCGGCAGGGCGAGGAGCTCGGGTGGCGCCGGCAGGGCGAGGAGCTCGGGTGGCGCCGGCAGGGCGAGGAGCTCGGGTGGCGCCGGCAGGGCGAGGAGCTCGGGTGGCGCCGGCAGGGCGAGGAGCTCGGCGACGGTCTCCGTGGCCGTATCAGGAAGAGCGGACTGCTCTGGGACGGCAGCGGACCGCTCTGGGACGGCCTCCGGGCTTACAACGGGCTCTGGGACGGCCTCCGGGCCTACAGCGGGCTCTGGGACGGCCTCCGGGCCTACAGCGGGCTCTGGGACGGCCTCCGGGCCTACAGCGGGCTCTGGGAAGGCCTCCGGGCCTACAGCGGGCTCTGGGAAGGCCTCCGGGCCTTGAGGGATGGAGGAAGCCTTCTTCCTCCTCCTCCTCCGTTTACATGGTTGAGGCGGTGGCTCTATGCCTACCTCCTCTGAGGGCGCTGCAGCGGGCTCACGGGTTGGAGCGGACTCGCGGACTGGAGCTGGTTCTGGAGTGGACTCACTGGCTGGAACGACCCCTATGTTCCCAGACACTGGCGGGGCGGCCATCTTGCCCGTGGGCACTGGCAAAGCGGCCATCTTGTCCATAGCATACAGAGAGTTTGAGGGCGTAGCAACCGGCGAGCTTGAGGGCGTAGCAACCGGCGAGCTTGAGGGCGTAGCAACCGGCGAGCTTGAGGGCGTAGCAACCGGCGAGCTTGAGTGTGAAGCGGCCGGCGGAGGCTTAGGAATGCCAGCCGCTCGTACTGAAGTCAGCGCTGGATCAGCCACACTGGAACGCAACCCACTCCGCTCCCAAACAGATCCAGAGACGTGATGTAATTCTAGAAGATCAACGGAGACTTGACTTGGCTCTGGAAGATCGGCGGAGACATGATGTGATGATGTTGTGGCCGCCATTTTGTGAATGCTCTCTTTAGAGGCAGCCATTACATGGGGGAACGAGGTGTCGCGTTCCTCCGCGACACCCACAGTAAAAAGTGAACCAACAGTAAGCAGGGCAAAGTCCAGAAATTCCACGAACGACCCTCGGGGACCATTAATAAGTAAGTAGTCCTTCAATGGTTCGTTTAATCCATAGCCAAAGAAGTCAATGAGGGCACAGTCAGGCAGGTCAGATAAATAGGCAATGTCTAGAAACTTCTGAATGTGGTCCTCGAGTGTAGAATTACCTTGCCGAAGGCGGACGAGACGTATTGCTGGGTCCATGCTGGGGCTGGAAGCGCTCGTAGAAGCTGCTGGATCGTTTGATGGCGAAGTCTTCTGTAATGAAGGGCTGACAGCGTGAGGATCCATTTGCAGCTTTATTACGATAAACACCAAAGCAGACAGGGGCAAAGGCAGAGACACAAACAGGGACAGGCAATGGTCGAGGCAGGCGGCAAACAAACACAGTCCAAATAACAGGCAAGGATCAGGGCAGGCGGCAAACAAACACAGTCCAATAAACAGTCCAATGGCAACAGAAATACAATCCACAAGAAAACGCTCAGAAGTGATCACCGGGGCAAATCAAGACTTCGCAATGAGGTGGTGTGTGTGTAAGTCCTTTATAGTCCAGGTAATGATCTGCAGGTGTGTGTGGCAATTGGTGATTGGTGCATGTGATTGGAAGGGAGGATTATGGGAAGTGGAGTCCAGGAACTGACAGGAACAGACAGTGATCGTGACAACTGCATACTGAATCTAGGTGATGATTATTTTGTTATCATCTATAACAAACCAACATCACCTGGATGCATTCTCTTTTGGCTTTCCTTGCCATAATTATTGTGGGTCAACAGCCTAACTAAAGCAGCCACTGATCACCATGATGGTAACGTCAAACGAATCAATTCACAAGTGTGATGCAATTTATTTTGGAGTGAGCTATACTTTCAGATTACAACAAATTTTAATTCACAGAGAATCTGGTGCCATAAAACTAAAATGTCATGTTAAACTAAAATCCACTTTTTAATTTCAAAACAGGTAAACACCTCCTAGGTAAACACATTGTTTACGATTATTTGTAAGGTTGTTCAAACATCTTGGAGAAGTTTTCACAGTTCTCATGGATTTAATCTGTCTCTGATTTTCTGTCTCTATAAAATCTCCAGTTGTGCGTTTAGATGCTTGCCCATGTGATTAACATCCTCTTGTGTTATAGATGTTTTTTTTGTTTGTTTGTTTTTTAACTAGAATCCCAAATTGGTCTCCTGTTTATACTATTTTACTGTTATCACTGCTTCATGTTGAGAAATTCTTATTTATTTTTTATAATCAAACACTTATCATTTGTGGCTTATATTTGTCTCTTTCTAGTTTGGATCATGGAGGCCCTTTTAGAATGACACCAGGACCAAGAAAATGTAGGTCATTTCTCACACACACACACACACACACACAGACACACACACACACAGTGGTATTCTTATCATTATGGGGACATTCCATAGGTGTAATGGTTTTTATACTGTACAAACTGCATATTCTCTCCACCTACACTAACCCTACACATCACACAAAACATTCTTTTTTAGATTTTCAAAAAACAACACCTAAAACCTAAAAATGTCCCCACAAGGTCAAAATTGTCTGGTATTAATATACTTGTGGGGACATTTGATCCCCATAACGTAGGGTTCACCTAAAGCACCCTTATGCAAAAAAATATATTTCCTAATATATGAATGATCAATATATTAAATGTTTTAATGGTATATCCGAAAACATAGAGAATAATATATTATGTAAACATATCCGCTTTTCCACCATCGGACCGAACGGTTCTCATTGCGTAACCGTTCCATTCCGGGCCGATCCGGACCAGCTGGTACGGTTACGGTTTTGTTTTCCACTGTGGGGCTGATAACAGCCGCTCTTTGGAATGTAATATAAAAGCGTCTGTCGTTGCCTTGGTAACGCAACGGTTTACTTATGATATGAGCTGTAATAACGACTGCGTTATGGCGGATGATTAGATATTTCTTTTAATTTTATTATTAATTTGTGTTTACGTCGCTCAAATAGAGCGCTTAGCCAGCTATGGAGAAACTGGTAGCCAGGCAACAGACAAGTGACCAATCCTGTGTGCCGACATCACTTCACGCATTCTACCAGCACAATTCAAGACGGTTACATTAAATTTACATGTACATTTATTCATTTGGCAGACGCTTTTATCCAAAATGACTTACAAGTGAGGAATACAACAAGCGAGTCATCATGAAGAGGCAAATAGACACAAGAAGTGCTCACAATACAAGTTTCAGACATTGCTCAGAGTATCATAAGCTACAATAGAGAGGGATTAAAGGAAGTGAAAGGATAGGTAATGAAAGGATTTTTTTTTTTTAAAGATGAGGTTAAGTGCTCACGAAAGAGATGAGTTTTCAGCTGTCTTTTGAATATTGCCAGGGATTCTGCATTCCGGATGAAGGCAGGAAGATCGTTCCACCAGCATGGAGCAGTGAACGAGAAAGTTCTGGAGAGTGATTTTTTTTTGCCTCTCTGTAATAGTACCATGAGCCTTTGCTCCTTTAGTGAGCGTAGGCTTCTGGTAGGGGTGTAGACTCGCAAGAGTGAGTGGAAATAGGAGGGTGCTGAGCCTGTGGCAGATCTGTAAGCAAGCGTTAATGCCTTGAACTTGATGCGAGCAGCAAGTGGTAGCCAGTGCAGAGAGATGAAGAGAGGCGTGACGTGGGCTCTTTTGAGCTTGTTAAAGACAAGACGTGCTGCAGCGTACTGAATCAATTGTAGAGGCTTGATTGTGCGTGATGGCAGTCCAGCCAGAAGAGCATTGCAGTAATCAAACCTAGAAATGACCAGGGCCTGGATGAGAAGTTGTGTTGCATGTTCTGTTAGAAAGGGCCTGATTTTCCTGATGTTGTATAGTGCAAATCTGCATGACAGAGCTGTCTTCGCAATGTGGTCTTTGAAGGTCAGTTGGTCATCAAGGATTACTCCAAAATTTCTGGCCGAATTTGATGGGGTAATTGAGGATGTACCTATCTGGATGCTGAAATCATGCTTTAGAGTCGGATTGGCAGGGAAGACAAGAAGCTCAGTCTTTGCCAGGTTAAGCTGCAGATGATGTTCTTTCATCCATGCCGAGATGTCCACCAGACAGCTTGAGATTTGTGCAGCTACTGTGGGATCATCTGGTTGGAATAAAAGGAAGAGTTGCGTGTCATCAGCATAGCAATGGTAGGAGAAACCATGTGTCTGTATGATGGGACCAAGTGATGTAGTGTAAATGGAGAAGAGAAGGGGTCCAAGAACTGAACCCTGAGGAACCCCCGTGGTCAGTTGATGAGCTTTGGATACCTCCCCTCTCCAGGCAACCCCAAAAGACCTTCCTGTGAGATAGGATTCAAACCAGTGAAGTGGAGTACCTGTGATGCCCAGTGATGAGAGGGTGGGCAGAAGGATCTGATGATTCACCGTGTCAAAGGCAGCAGATAGATCGAGCAGAATGAGAACTGATGATTTTGAATCCACAAGGATTCAGTGACCGATAGTAGTGCAGTCTCGGTTGAGTAGCCACTCTTGAAACCAGATTGATTCATGTCCAATTGATTGCTCTGTGAGAGGAAAGATGACACCTGGTTGAAAACAACTCGTTCAAGTGTTTTTGCTATGAATGGTAGGAGAGAGACAGGTCTGTAACTGTGTACAAGTGAGATGGGTGTTTTAAGCAGTTGGGTTATCCGAGCCTGCTTGAATGTGTTAGGGAAAATGCCAGTGTGGAGAGATGTGTTGATAATGTGTGCAAGTGCTGGTAAAAGTGTAGGAGCGATGGCTTGTAGAAGGTGTGAGGGGATGGGATCTAGAGGGCAGGTGGTGAGATGACTGGAGAGGAGAAGTTTGGATACTTCTGTCTCAGTGAGGGGAGAGAATGAAGAGAGGAGGTGTGCGGCTGTGTGTGTGATTGGTCTGAGTTCCTGTGTTCGTGGAGCAGAGAACTGACTGCTGATGGTAGATGTTTTGTCAGTGAAAAAATTATCAGCAGTTAGGGAGGAGGTGGGTGGTGGTGGAGGGGGACAGAGGAGAGAGCTGAATGTTTTGAAAAGTGTGCGTGTTTGAAGCGCTGTTGATTTTGTTGTGGAAATATGAAGATTTAGCAGCATGAACATCATCAGAAAAGGATGAGAGCAGAGATTGATGGCTACCTAGGTCAGATTGGTCTTTTGATTTGCACCATTTTCTCTCTGCAGCCCTGAGTTTGGCAAAAGTTTGGAATACAGCAAAAGTTAGACAACCGTGCCGAGAATGGTTTGTAATCGTGCCGTGCCGTACCAGGCTCCAGTTTAAACACAACTGGAACAGTTCCTTATCATTCTAAGAACCGTTCGGCCCAACAGTGGAAAAGCGGCCTGTTACAATATATTGAATAATACTTAAGGAATTGCCGCACTGGAATTGCTGGACATAATGGCCAAAATTTATATCATGATATATTTCTTAATTTCGGTCGATATGATATAATTCCAATATCGATATATTATGAACAATATAAAAGCCTCAGAAAAACTGCCAAGAACACCCACAATGGATGTCTGTACCTACAAACTTCTGAAAAATAAATTTACCGAGTCTATGAAACTTACTGCTATAAAACTATATAATATTTTAGAAATAAAAATGGTACAAATCAATTAATGTTCACCTTATATTTGTATTTAACCTTCATACAAACAAGAAATGTGAAATTACTGTCAAATAAACATGACTCAGACTCACGTTATTAATATTAATAACTTTAAACTATAACATAGGCTGATTATATTATTCTTATAGATTGAAACAAAAGTGCTTCAGCCAGAATAAAGAATATGAAAAGTGCTCAGAGTTGCTGCAGAAAAAGAAAAAAGAGTGAGCAACACATGTTGCTGGGGAGCGTAACGAGGCGCTGAGCATCTATTTCACGCTGAAGCGCTGAGGGCTCTGCATTTTTTACTGGTCGGCGAGAGTTGAACAGTTTTCAACTTTGGGTAAAACGCTGTCACTTTTTACTAAGGGTGAAACGGTTCTCTGTAAAAAAACTGAACCGTACCGTTCTGCACACTCGGTTCGGCACGCACTTGCACCGCGGTTCATCTCATATCTGACGACGCATACGCATCTATAATATGGTTTGTAGAAAATAAATAAAATAGATAGAGAGAGTTAGGCTAATGTATGTTTCTGTTGATGGATACATTCTGGCTTCCCCTAAACTTTTTTCACTGCGAGTACCGTATGCTCTATATGACCAGTCATTTACGCCATCATCACCTGGGTGTTGACAGCGCGCGAGCGCGGGTGAGACCTGAACCACACATGTTGCTATCTGCGTTTAAACTAAACTCATTTAAGCCTTGCCAATTTAAACATTCGAGTGCAAGGCACGAAAGATAACTTACGTGCGCGCTGTGAGAAGATTTGTGCACTCATCCGAAGCGCGCACGCAGAAGCGCGTGTACAGCGCGCAAATATTGAGGTCTCTTTCAAGTCTTGTGCTTGAACGGACAAATTCACACAAAATTATGTCAACATGCCCGTCTTGGTGAGTATCCTAGCAAGCTTAGTCGGTTATGTCTTAAATGAACTTGTACACTCGAGAAAGAACGCCCGTGTTCAGTATCAGTGTACTGATCCGTGCATTGTGTCTTAAAGAGACAGCAGCCCTTGCATTCCTGCTGAATGTGTTTTTAATGTTAATCAAACAACAAAAGACAAGGAAATCACTCATTGCTCATGACTGAATAGTAACTGTAATTAGTAACTAACTGATCTTTAATTTATACAGTGAAGATTACGCAATGTTGTTTTACATTTTATTAGCTACTTTATTCAATTTCTGTACCTTAAAACTGGATACATGAAAAAACTGAAAAGCTTTATTAATTTGTATCTATGCTTTACTGTATTTATTTGTGCTATTTGATTATTTGTTCTTATTTTCTTTATTTTTATTTGACAGTAGTAATTTTTTACCTGAACATAGCACATACCGAACCATACCGAAACCGTGAGCCTAAAACCGTGATACAAACCGAACCGTGAGTAATCTGAACCGTTGCACCCCTACTTTTTACCCAGCCATTAAATCACAGTGGAGGAGGGGTGGGACAAATACAACACCGACCAACTGCCACATTCTGCTTGTACAACGTCAACAGATGACAACAACAAGCCTAATAACGGAACAAAATTATTTAAAACAAGATCCAGAGCAAATACTTTGCTTTGTATTGACATTTTTATATAGAAGCAATACAGAAGCAATCTATCCTGTGAAATGAGATACTTGTAACACTTCTGCAGATATTCCATATCATAACAAGCAAAGCGTCTCAACTGGGGAAAAAATTAAATATATATATATATATATATATATATATATACACACACAGTATCTCACAGAAGTGAGTACACCCCTCACATTTTTGTAAATATTTTATTATATCTTTTCATGTGACAACACTGAAGAAATGACACTTTGCTACAATGTAAAGTAGTGAGAGTACAGCTTGTATATCAGTGTAAATTTGCTGTTCCCTCAAAATAACTCAACACACAGCCATTAATGTCTAAACCGCTGACCACAAAAGTGAGTACACCCCTAAGTGAAAATGTCCAAATTGGGCCCAAAGTGTCAATATTTTGTGTGGCCACCATTATTTTCCAGCACTGCCTTAACCCTCTTGAGCATGGAGTTCACCAGAGCTTCACAGGTTGCCACTGGAGTCCTCTTCCACTCCTCCATGACGACATCACGGAGCTGGTGGATGTTAGAGACCTTGTGCTCCTTCACCTTCCGTTTGAGGATGCCCCACAGATGCTCAATAGGGTTTAGGTACCCTCAGCTTCTTTAGCAAGGCAGTGTGTTTGGGGTCGTTATCATGTTGGAATACTGCCCTGCGGCCCAGTCTCTGAAGAGAGGGGATCGTGCTCTGCTTCAGTATGTCACAGTACATGTTGGCATTCATGGTTCCCTCAATGAACTGTAGCTCCCCAGTGCCGGCAGCACTGATGCAGCCCCAGACCATGAAAATCCCACCACCATGCTTGACTGTAGGCAAGACACACTTGTCTTTGTACTCCTTATCTGGTTGCCGCCACACACGCTTGACACCATCTGGACCAAATAAGTTTATCTTGGTCTCATCAGACCACAGGACATGGTTCCAGTAATCCATGTCTTTAGTCTGCTTGTCTTCAGCAAACTGTTTGCGGGCTTTTTAGTGCATCGTCCTTAGAAGAGGCTTCCTTCTGGGGCGACAGCCATGCAGACCAATTTGATGCAGTGTGCGGCGTATGGTCTGAGCACTGACAGGCTGACCCCTCACCCCTTCAACCTCTGCAGCAATGCTGGCAGCACTCATACGTCTATTTCCCAAACACAACCTCTGGATATGACGCTGAGCACGTGCACTCAACTTCTTGGGTCGACCATGGCGAGGTCTGTTCTGAGTGGAACCTGTCCTGTTAAACCGCTGTATGGTCTTGGCCACCGTGCTGCAGCTCAGTTTCAGGGTCTTGGCAATCTTCTTATAGCCTACGCCATCTTTATGTAGAGCAACAATTCTTTTTTTCAGATCCTCAGAGAGTTCTTTGCCATGAGGTGCCATGTTGAACTTCCAGTGACCAGTATGAGAGAGTGAGAGCGGTAACACCAAATTTAACACACCTGCGCCCCATTCACACCTGAGACCTTGTAACACTAACAAGTCACATGACACCGGGGAGAGAAAATGGCTAATTGGACATTTTTACTTAGGGGTGTACTCACTTTTGTGGCCAGCGGTTTAGACATTAATGGCTATGTGTTGAGTTATTTTGAGGGGACAGGAAATTTACACTGTTATACAAGCTGTACACTCACTACTTTACATTGTAGCAAAGTATCATTTCTTCAGTGTTGTCACATGAAAAGATATAATAAAATATTTACAAAAATGTGAGGGGTGTACTCACTTCTGTGAGATACTGTATATATACATACACTGCTCAAAAAAATTAAAGGATCACTTTTTAATCAGAGAATAGCATCAAGTCAGTTAAACTCCTGGGATATTGATCTGGTCAGTTCAGTAGCAGAAGGGGTTGTGTCACTACTGGTAGCATGAGGCAATACCTGGACCCTACAGAGGTTGCACAGACAGTCTAACCCCTCCAGGATGGCACATCAATACGAACCATTGCCAGAAGGTTTGCTGTGTCTCCCAGCACAGTCTCAAGAGCATGGAGGAGATTTCAGGAAACAGGCAGTTAATCTAGGAGAGCTGGACAGGGCCGTAGAGGGCTTTGTGCAATTAGGAACAGGATGAGCTCTGCCAGAGCCCTACAAAATGACCTCCAGCAGGCCACTGGTGTGAATGTTTCTGACCAAACAATCAGAAATAATATATTACATTATATTTTGCAGAATATTCCCATATATTTTTGTTATGTAAGGGCACACAGACACACATACACACAGAGAAAGAGAGACTGTTTCTAACACTGTTCTTCATACAGTTCTAATCTCTCTTGTGTTCAGATGCCTGTGATCTCACACTGGATCCAAACACAGCACACACTCGTCTCATTCTATCTGAGGAGAACAGAAAGGCAACACATGTAAAAGAGAAGCAGCCGTATCCTGATCATCCAGAGAGATTTGATTTCTGCGAGCATGTTCTGTGTCGAGAGAGTCTGACTGAACGCTGTTACTGGGAGGTTAAATGGAGTAAATGGGCTTATGTAGCTGTGTCATATAAAGGAATCAGCAGGAAAGAAGGGAGTGGCACCTTGTTTGGATACAATGATAAATCCTGGAGTCTTTTCTGCACTGAAAACAGATATTCTGCCTGGCACAATAGTAAAAACATTGACATATGTGTCAGTTCATCCTCTAATAGAGTAGGAGTGTATCTCGACTGGCCGGCCGGCACTCTGTCCTTCTACAGCATCTCTGACACACACACACTTACACACATTCAAAACCACATTCACTGAACCCCTCTATGCTGGATTCAGGTTGTTTAATTCATCACTGTCTCTGTGCCAGATCAATCGTGTGGGAAATGACTGATAAAATCAACTAAAAAGATATTAAGTCTCATTTATTACAAACCAGACTGACTTCATTTCTGTCATTCGTCTACAGTTCTTTTTGAGAATTAACAGAGGTTTAGATGTTGATGCTTTATTGAAAATGTTTGGACACCATTATGATGATCAGTGTTTGCTTCCATAATTAAGCAATGTGTTAAACTGTCCAACTAAATGAAACACTGATCATCATAATGGTGACCAAACATTTTCAATAAAACATTGACACCTAAACCTCAACTCTCTCTCTCAAAAAAAAAAAAAAAAAAAAAAGACAAATGACAGAAATAAAGCCAGTCTGGTTTGTAATAAAAGAGATTTAATGTCCTTTCAGTTAATTTCATCTAAGGCTGTGGCTGGAAGTCAGATGTAGTTGTCAGTTCAGTGATTGTACAACAATGCATATGATGTTGTAAAGCAGTGAGATCAGTGCTATACAGTGAACAGATATTCATCGAGAGTGGGCCAAAGTAACTAATCAAATGTTTTGTCATTTATACATTTAGGTTTTGCATTACCAACCCTGTGAAACTACAGCGTGAGGAGAAAGTTTTGAAGCAAACAGTTATTGTGATTTTAAAACAGTGTAGTGCATAAAAGATTTTGAACTACTGTGAGACAAATAGACAAACACAGACATCAAGAATCAGCATATGTACCATGATGGTAGTTGAACAAACTTAGGGTTATAGGATTAGTTTCAAGTTGACAAAACCAAACCACTTCAATCCGGCTTTGTTGGTACCATGATGCTCATCATCAACTTTCTCTGTCAACTCAGGCTTTGATCCTGAGTTTGTGGAGCGGGTGCACATGAATTTGTGACATCAGTGGCAAACAGCCAATCACATGCCTTGCAACAGAAACTGTGATTCAGTTCTTGCGTGAGAGACAGCACGATTCAAAACTCTTTTGCTGAAGATTAAGAGATTGAAGAAAATGAAGAATTTAAATGCCTTTACGCTAAAGAAAATACTTGTCCATGAAAGAGGACAAATAAAAGAAATGATCTTGCTCTATCAGTGCAAGAGAAACTTGTGAAGTTAGTTTATATAGTTGATAATGTAGCGATAGAAACTCAAACATGTAAGGTCACATGTAGTCATTTTTAAAGAGTTATCTATTGATTCTACAGCTTATTTATTTAAACTAAATGCTTAATAATAACTGAAAAACTAAAATTGGTTGTGTGTAATGGATTAATAATAATATAGATCATATAATAATTAATCATATATAAATCATAAAATAATTCAAATTATCATTAAAGCCAGACAATTTCATTGTTAAATATTTGTTTTTACTATATAGTGACCTTTAATTTGGAGGAAGTGAAATTGCAGGGGGAGTGACTTTATTGCGTTGGATGTGTCAGTGTCACTTTGCTCACATCTGATTGGACCAATTTCGGTTTGAGATCTGTAACCCAGAACAAAACCTGCCCCGGAGCAGGTTAGCCATGGAGTTACTATGGTGATGAACACCACTAAAAGCCAAGTCACTTTCATGGTACCTAAAACCCAGGATTGGCACAAACTAATCTGAAACATACCTGGCTAGCCAGCTAATCCGGCTTCATGGTACAGGCCCCTGCTCTTTCAATCTTTAAATTCAGCTATGCACAAGTGTTTGCTGTGAAGGATCTACAGGAGAAATATTTAACCCTCAAGCAGCCTTCGTATGGCAGCCCTTAATTGTACCTTCGTGGACAAATTTGGGCACTTTGTATCACTGTCTTTGAAAAAATAAAAGCTATCAATTTATGCATTTTTTTTATTGTTGTTGTTATTTTGGGGTATAATTTGGAATTTATCTACCTCAAAAAGTACCATATTTTATGTAAAATATGCTAATTTTTATGCTGTATTTAATAATATCTTGCAGTAGGACTTTGATCTGACTTTGAAGTGTGTGTGTGTGTGTGTGTGTTTCACACAGTGGCTGATTGGCATATTTTTAAAAACAAATTGCTCAGTTATTGGCTCATTCAATTCCTTTGTTTATGTGAGTGACTTTTTTATTTGACAAAATAAAAAAATAAATAAAAACGCTCTGTTATAGGCTCATTCAATGGCTTTCTTGTGGATGTGTGTGTGTGTGTGTGTGTGTGTGAGAGAGAGAGAGAGAGAGAGAGAGTGAGAGAGTGAGAGAGAGTGTTTGCCACATTGAGAATGTGAGAATAGGCTCACCCCTTCATTTGTATGTATGATCTGCATTGTGTTGGATTTATTGATTTTCATTGGACAAATTAAAAAAAAAAAAAAATTGCTCTGAATTATAATATTTCCCATATTTCCTATGGGTGCCCATTTCTGTCCACAAAGGCCAAATTAAGGAGTTTTTTTCCCAACCACCTAACACTGATGAATCGAGCCCTTTGTGTGTGTGTGTGTGTGTGTCTTCACGTGGCAAATTTAGGAAAAGTAGCCAAGTCTTGTACCGCTCAGATTAAAGAAAGTATTTAAAAAAAAAAAAAAAAAAAGATTATTTTGCCCACATTTTTCCAGAAGGCTGCTTGAAATTAAATATGACTCTATTCTTGCTAAAAGCCTCCAAGTACCACATAAAAGAATGTAATGTATAATCAGTATATATTTATTTATCCAATGAACATATATGCATTTATATTTGGTACCAAAATACTAAATTTGAGAGGTGATCATTTTTAGAAATGCATCTGTAATTAATTAACATTGATTCAAATTCAAATTTACTGATCATTTAGCAGAAAAACAAAACAAAAAAACAGTGTCTATTTATACTAAGAACCAGCACTAAGTACCTTAAGTATACTAAGCCCATCTTGTTGGCATAGGCTATTTACACTAACTCCACCCATCAATGTGTGGTTTGGCTAGACAAAATTAGAAAGATGCCCGCTACACGACAGCCACAGTGGCGTAGAGAGTAAGGCACATGGAAGTAACCCACCTTTTCCTCACTCTTCTCCCATCACATATCAGATTGGAAATGCATTTATTTTCAATAAAAATAAAGAAAATATTTTTAAAAAAATGGAAATATAGTGCCTAATGAGCATTTAATAATAAAGTATTCATCCGGTAGGCTTAGAGGTAGGTGTAAAGAGGGCTTTATTGTCCCAATAAGGTGGCATCCATTTAATAATTTTAATAAATATAAGGTTACACTTTAATTTGATGGTCCGCTTTAGACATTCTACTAACTATAAGTAACTTTGCAACTACATGTAAGCGAATTCTCATTAGAGTATTAGTAGACTGTTAGGTTAGGGTTAGGTGTTTGGGTTTAGGTTAGTAGAATAAGTTGAAATGTAGTTGCAATATTACTTATAGTTAGTAGAATGTCTAAAGTGAACCATCAAAATAAAGTGTTACCAAATATAATCATTTACACACTTTTGCATCCTGTAATGTACAACAATACTGAGGTGCAAATATTCACCACTATTTATAAGTAAAAATAGTATCTATTTGCAAATATTGCATAGAAAATACTGCTACTGTAGTTTTACAGATAGATATATATATATATATATCTGCACCCCAGCCATGCGCTTAACTAGGAGAGAAAAGGACTCTTTCCCACTAAGATTCAAACTAACCATGCAAGTTTGTCATCGGTTCTTCATTCAACGCAGAAGATATCGATTGCAACTTCAGCACCATTGGACTGAACCCTCAGAGCTTTCTACTGCAACGGTATATTTGGGACGCTCTTCAAAAAGGCTGAGGCCTAATTCAAGTATCATACGATATACTAAATTGCTGCTAGTTAGTTAAAGTTGTAAACCTCCTTTGTTAACAAAGGAGTTTTGTAATGAATACTGATGATTCTTTCCTGGTTTTTGGCTTCATTCCTCATTTTACCTGTGTATGTATGTGTTTGTTAGTTTAGTTATGTGTTTGTGATTTAGTTAATAAAACTTGTGCACAATACATATTTGGTTCTGACTCCCTGTCTGTGAATAAATTGTCTCTTAAAAGATTTAGATCCTATTACCAGCTCTAAGTGCTGTAAATGCTAAGAAAGAATTATTTTTCTATGGCCATGAAAAATATCCTTCTCTTAGAATTAATAATCAATACTGAGTGTTCACAGAATTAACTGATTGATTGATTGATTGATTGTAATTTTAATGTAGCTACATCAAGTTAATCTAATTAACTGATTCAAATATTCATAATTAGTCATAATTAATAATCATGAGTTATGAATAATTATTAATATTTCCCCTTTGAGTTAATTTGCTACAACATAAACAGCTGAGAAAGAAAACAAATGTGCATCATGTGTATATTGGATCTGTTCATTAGCTCTTAAAGTGACAGCAGCCTAATAAACCTGCTGCCATCTGTGTCCTTAATATTAATCAAACAACAAAAGACAAAGAAAAATCACTCACTGATCTTGACTGAATAACATTGTAACTTTAGTAAGGATTAAACTGTTTAATTTATCCAGTGTAATTTATCCAATGCAGTGTTATTGTAGATTTGATCACTTTATTAAATCTCTGTACCAGTTTCATGGCTGGTAGAAAAATATTTATTGCTGGTAAATTTTCTTAAGTCACTGGCCATTGGCAGGTGTGGCAAAAAGTTTGTTTTAGGTCCTGATTCTGACCATGACTGTATATGTTAAATCAGATTGACAGGAGCAGATGGTCAGTTTAGACAGATGGACAGTTTATTCTGTGTTTTACCTCCTGATGGTTTTGCAACTTTTGATCTTCTAAGAGCTCATGGACAGACACACACTTCCTGACAACATGCACTGAACAGCTACAATGTTCATATCACAATATTATTACTTTACCCAAACTGTATCTTGTACTTCCCAAATAAATAGGTCAATTTTAGCACCTCAGTTTTAAAAAGGAAGCTTGTAAATAACATCATCTAAATGTTTTGAAGAATTTGTTTTCTGTGGTCCTTCTACTTAAAGATGTGGCTCAACACCTCCTTCACTGTTTTCACGTACACCTCATCAGGCGGAGGTTTTCTTGCACTGCCGGGCTGCAGGAACTTGCTGATTCTTGGTAAAGCCTTCATTCTTTCCTGAAACGCCTGAGAAACAAATGAAAGGTTATATGAAATTCATAATCATGATGCTAAAATAGAGACTGTCACAGAAATTATCAGTTTGATTCATGGTCTGAATTGGTCAGGCAACTCACTAAACTTATTACTGTATATCCAACAATCTGTGTTTTTTATTTGTATTAAATATAAATTTGAATGTTTAATGAAACTTAACATCACTCTATTCTGACTGTTTGTTCGTACACCAATGTTAAATAAAGATACAGACATGTTCACAGTTTTGTAAGAAACTGCAACAGCCTACTAAAACATATATTATGTTGAGAAAATGTGGTCCAACTTTATATTAAGTCTCTTTAACTACTATGTACTAGCATTTAAATGAATCATTTGATATGATGCACTTATTGTGTACATGCATGTTTTAAATTGTACTTACATTTAAAAAAAAATACCTGCAGCTGTAATTAATTTCTGTAATTACATCAAAAGTGACACTGTTAAACTCTTAACTCACCCTTAAACCTGCCCATACCAGCAAACCTGTCCTAATCTTACCCGTATCAGCTCAACAACAGCACAAGTGTTTTCAATACAACATCAACACAGTAAGTACATAACAATTACTTTTTTGATCATAGTATCATAGTAGTTAAAGACACTTAATATAAAGTGTGACCAAAAGTGGTAAAGTATTAAGCAAGTTAAGTCAGTTTTGGGGTTGATGGTCTGTGTGGGAAAGTGTGGAACAACACCTGGATTTTGGGAAAGGTTGACAGTATTGTAGGGAATAACTCCTGCAGCATCAGAGTGGCTTCCAGAAGGTGAACGTCAGCGCGGCTCAACTGGTTTCCCACCAGGAAATCAGAGTTTGCAAGACCCTAAAAAAGTCATACCAGAAATTGCATGATTTCATTTATCCAATGTGGAGAATCATGCTTCATAATGGCAGGAATGAAAAGTCAGAGATATCAGCACCTTTTCAAACACAGGAAGGAAGCGCTCTTTTGCCTTTTGCTCTATATTACTGAGCTGTTTCTGCTTGTTTTCAGGTGGCGCGAAAACAGACATTATGATAAGATCCACTAGATCGCTGGTACCCTCTGCATACATGTCAATCCTTCAGGACAAAAATACAGTAAAAATTGCTCAGGTGTGGTGGAAAAACAAGGCTACTTGTTCACTGGAATCATATTTAAAAATTGACAACAGTTGAGAAACAATTTGTATTAAAAGTTGATACATACAAAGCCCGTTCTTTAAGGTCTTTTCCATAGAGGTTGTATTTTCCAGCGATGTAATTCATGATAGCCCTCGACTGCACAAGCTGCATCCCATCTATTTCAACCAAAGGCACCTGCTGAAACATCAGGGCTCCATCTACAGTAAACATAGCAATCACACTGTTATAATCAGTGCTGCATAGATTACTTCTTCCAAATTACATGACAAAATATTGCCATATTGATATAAAAATACAAAGAGAAATAAAATATATTGCATTCTTTGTTATCAACAACATAAAGTGCATTAAATATTACATTATGTCAGGGTTTCCCATACGGGTTCACGATGGAACTGCAGGGATTCATGAAAGAAAGCTATTAAGAGTAATCAAATTCAAGTAATAAATTAATTTTATTAATGACCTAACTTATTAACTTAAGTTTCAGGGGTTACGTCAACTAAATATATAAGGTCAAAGAGGTCCAGCTGACACAAAAGTTGGGGAATCCCTGCATTGCATGTAAATATGAAATGCTGTAAATTTGTACATTTTAATGTGTTTGAAAGACAAAAAAGCCTTCCAAAGACACTAATAAATGGTTAAATGACTCACTGAGTGATGATTCAAATAATAATTAATGTGTTCGTCAGGAGTTGATCAGATACGCAGTGTTGAAAAAAACACTTCTTAAAAGTGAAATGGTTTCTGTAAATCCAGTGATCAAACTGAAAGCTGTGGGTTTCTGTTTTCTGTGACAGTCACAAGACTAGGGGCTGGTCTGTGTGTGCAATTACACAAACCTGGAAGAACTTCTGAACTTATATATGAAGTAGACTTTTATAGAAAAGAAATTTTAAAATATAACAAAGAAGTAGAATCAATGAATTATGAATAATTTACTGCCATAACATGAGAATAACATGTAATCAATAGAAAAGCAGTCTAATTACAAGTATTTTGAAATGTAATATAATCTAATTACAACTATTTAATTTTTGGAATCTGATTACGTACATGTAAACAGTAACTACCCAGCTCTGCTTATAGGTTCATAAAACAGTAAGAGATTATGAGGAATTTACTGAATAGTCAACATACCATCTAGCAGTTTAACATAATGCTCCCTTCTGGTCATAAACACCTCCTCAAACTGTGAACACAACACCAAAATAAAGTCAAGGTGAAGAAAAAAAAAAAAAACACTTCAAAATGAACACATTCAGTTTCTTTTGTGATTGTTTGTCATATGCATACAAGCAATTTTTATTACACATCCTTAGAAAAAAGTTTTTTGTTGTTTGCATAAACGTGGAAACTTTTCTAGACTTTATGCAACAAACCTCGACTCCAGCTGCGGCCAAAAGCCATCGGATCGACTCCATTTTCCCTCTTCCATTGAAGTAATGCAGCACAACTTTCCCAGACATTTTCACAAAATAAAGCGACACTTCAAAACTCTTTGCTGTGCAGCAGTGTGTGAGCTATGAAGGGTGTTTTGTGCTGACTATTCAGGGTGTCGCGCAGTAATTCGTGGGAGGTGCTGCATCGGGACCTATGATCGAGACAAAATGCACAATCTAAGTAACACTTATATTTTTGTGAATACATAATGCTGATATCGAGATATTAAGTAAATAACACATAATTACACCGTTTTTATATTATAACTTAAAAGAAACGAAAGAATATTTGTCCACATTTCTAGTACCCCAGGGTTGCCAGGTTATCACAACAAAACCCGCCCAATTGCTACTCAAAACTAGCCCAATCGCGTTTCGGGTTGTCTCCCGGTAAAATCGCGTTCCAGGGGTAAAATCCACGTTTCTGTCGGGGTTCCCCTGGTAAATTCCAGGGGCTAATATGATGTTATTCGGAGTCGCTTCAACCCGCGGACATGAAAAATAACCCGCGGCAACTTGGCAACACAGTGCAGTCTGGACGAGGGGTCGGGCGGCATACCTCCAATTTCATTGGTTAACCGCTCTGAGCAACTCTTATTGGCGTAGGCGCTTCAAGCCTGAGCATGTGCGATTTTGTGAATGATTTGGCCTTATTACAGAAATATTAAGTGCGAACTCTAATCATATCTTATTATCTGTTACGTATTTTAGTAGGATATATTGCCTAATGTTTTATTGTACTTAAGACACAGAATAGATGAAGTTATTGTTTACAAACGAACGCTTGGTGGCAGCACCTCCAGGAACCCACATTAAAAAACACTATAGTAATTTATGGTAAATATACCTCATTCATTTGACTTCTTTATATTTCCATAGCCTATGTTTTTAAGTAGGCCTGCCATTGGACAAACCCGAACGCAAGCGGCTGATTTTACTTCTAAAGCACAACCTTTGATTTGTTGTCTAATGCTTGCATTACTTGGTAAAAAGTGCTAATAAACTGTTTAATGGCAAACTCATGTTTCCTTGTTTACCTGTTAATAAAATATGTAGGCCTATATATTGGTTCTGTATGCCTATGTTATAGTTTTTAAAGGTTCCTATTTTATAGTAGGACTAAATAGATGTCAACGGGTTAACATGCACGACTATCTGTGACTGTGACATCAGGTAGGCCTATTAAAAATCCAATTATTTATGTAACCACTCCCGCATTGAGTGTGCATGTTATAATCTGTGTAAACGGGATGAAAATAGTTTCAAATATTAACAATCACTGTATAGCTGCATAACTTAAAAATCACGTGGAGCTGTAAATCTGTGCAATATAACGCGAGAACCTGAAAAATAAATAAAAATAATCTACCCAGCAGAGAAGTGATATGAAAATGTATTTCTTAAATACACATTTTTGCTATAGATCGACATAACATGTTTTAGTAAAAAAAAAAAAAAAAAAAACGCATCAGTGTATTTTTTCATCATTGCAAGGTTTTTATTCCCATTGTACGCACAAAACCCCAGTTTGGTCAGGACTTGTGGGCTATTGGTAGCCTATTATTGTCTGATTAATTGTCACTGCGGTTTTACTTTAAGATGTAAAATCAAACAGACTTTCGGGTTTATCGAATGCCTTACTGAAATACGGTGAATTATCATCATTTCTGTAAAATCATGAATCTGTGCTTATCCACCGATCCTAATGGAAAAATAAAGAAGCCTAAATAAATGATGTACTATTATGGAGCCCTGCATGACATGCGGAAAATATAGTCTACTACCGGCCTATAGAATATAAATCTCCTTTGCAATGCCAGTAATTTCATGCAGTCCTGCTCACTAAATATGGCACTGACTTATCTGCTGGATAAATTAAAAAAAATAGGCTATAGCTAAATCTCTAACAGTGTATCATTTATATAATTTATACCACCTGATCAAAAATATAACATATTTTGATATATTGCCCAGCGCCAGTGTGTGGAGTGTGACGTGGATCGTGACGTGGTTCTTCATGTTGAACGTGGACCTGCAGACCTGGGCAGAGCGTGCGGCTGTGCTATGGCTTGTTGTTGTGTATGTGGTTGCCATTAAAGGCTTGACTAAACTGTGTCATCTCGTGTCAGCGATTCATTTTACCTCATCTACACTATGGCGTGGTGGCAGCATTATCATATTCACTCCCCAAACTGTCCGGTGAGCTCATGTGAGATTAGTTCACGCTTGTGGATTATTTCCGCTGATGAAACTTGAGACTTAAACCATGGCGAATATACACAGAGTACCGAAGCAATGGTGTCTCACAAAAGTTGGGACTGTGAATTCATTTCAGATCTGGTGTCAGAACCTTGTCTACACTTTATTTTTGGACACTGAGTTCGCTCCCTTTCTAGTTGATGGTGCGCACTGGGAAAAGAAGACAAGGGCTTCACCATTCAGAGGTTTTACCGATGATGACGTGGATGTTCCCACAGCGCAACGGCACACGTGCCAACAAAAGGTCAGCATGCTTGAGTATATGCTGGGGTAGATCGCTAACTACTGCCCAGTCATTACGGATTCCAATCGACTGGTGCACATTTCATTGACTTTGCTGCTAATAAACTTGAGTCTAATGAAGTTGTACCAGAGATTATTGGCTTTTGTTGAAGATAATCTACTATGCAGACACTCTGGCATTACTCACGGAGGTGAACCCATCGTAGAGGATGAGGAGCTCTCCCCTGCGATAGAAAACGTCATTGTTCTCACTTGGCTTCACCTCATACACAGCAATTTGCTAAGCTTGTAAAGCAGAGCTATGGCACGGAGTTACAATCATGCACTCTGGCGTCCATGAAACCAGAGATATCTCAAGCCCTGTGTTCACTATTGGATGAGCTACAGTCATCAGAGGATGCCAAAGCTATGCACTTGGCCAAGTCTAACACCTCAAGACAGAAGCTGGCATCACTGGGAAGTCCTGTTCACTTTGTAAAGAGGCCTTTCGACTTATGTAGCTCTCTCCAGCGCTGGAAAGCTTTTCTAATATAAACGCAGGTCCTAAAGAGCTTGCCCAGTCATAAACCTTCATTCCAGTGATATTGTTTTGAACTCTTATTTAATGTGTCCCATTTCTCATTCTGCAGTTTTTTCTCTTATTTTCAAATCTCCCTCTTGCTCGTTCTCTCTCCTCGACCGTCATACACCCCCTAATGCTGATTGGTTACACGTTTGATGTTGGTATCGGCCTGACTAACTTCTAAACTGTGTTTTTGAAATACTAAAAGTCCCCCTTTAAACTGTTTAATTTATACAGTAAAGACTATGCAGTGTTATTTTACATTTGATTACTTTATTAAATTTCTGTAATTCATTAAACACATCTGTTTAAACTTGCATACACATAACACAATATCTACTTCTATAATTCAAATCATGTAAATTGTTAGGCTGCATAGATTAGGTCAGCAGGAACCGGGAACACTTCCCATAACACCTGATGTACTCACTACATCATAAGAAGAATGACGTCTACGCTAATATTAGTCTCTCTCTGTTTATCCCGAGGTTTGCCGCAACCTGCCAGATCCAGGCAGTATCCAGATGAGATGAAGGACCTACGCCTAGACATGACAATAACGCAGCCCTGACGTTTCAACTAAATTATCCCCTGCGAAGGCCTCCTTCCCTTTCCTTTCCCTATGTATAGATAAAACGTTATCAAAATCATTCCAGTTCGCATAGATCCGCAGACACAACTAATTTTTCTGTATTATGTGGACCAGACAAGTAATTTGGCAAATATCACTTTTTTTTAAAAAAGACCAAGCTTCTGCGCACATACACACTCAAACACGCAAACCTATACTAAACACGTAAATGAACGGCAAGAATGTATTAAAGGTATTCTGGGTTTTTTCAGTAGGAAAGGTGTCATTTAAGCGGCCCCTAAAGTAATAATTAAAGGGTTAGTTCACCCAAAAATGAAAATTCTGTCATTTATTACCCACCCTCATGCCGTTCCACACCCGTAAGACCTTTGTTAATCTTTGGAACGCAAATTGAGATATTTTTGTTGAAATTCGATGGCTCCGTGAGGCCTACATAGGGCGCAATGACATTTCCTCTCTCAAGATCCATAAAGGTACTAAAAACATATTTAAATCAGTTCATGTGAGTACAGTAGTACAATATTAATATTATAAAGCGACAGGAATATTTTTGGTGCACCAAAAAAAAAACAAAATAATGACTTATACAGTGATGGCCGATTTCAAAACACTGCTTCAGGAAGCTTCGGAGCATAATGAATCAGCGTGTCGAATCAGTGGTTCGGAGCGCCAAAGTCATGTGATTTCAGCAGTTTGGCGGTTTGACACGCGATCCGAATCATGATTCGATACGCTGATTCATTATGCTCCGAAGCTTCCTGAAGCAGTGTTTTGAAATCGGCCATCACTAAAGAAGTCGTTATTTTGTTTTTTTTGGTGCACCAAAAATATTCTCGTCGCTTTATAATATTAATATTGAACCACTGTACTCACATGAACTGATTTAAATATGTTTTTAGTACCTTTATGGGTCTTGAGAGAGGAAATGTCATTGCTCCCTATGTAGGCCTCACGGAGCCATCGGATTTCAACAAAAACATCTCAATTTGTGTTCCGAAGATTAACGACGGTCTTACGGGTGTGGAACGGCATGAGGGTGAGTAATAAATGACATTATTTTCAACTTTAACTCAATAATAATTTTCCTATTGTCACTGTGAAGCTGCTTTGAAACAATATGTATTGTGAAAAGTGCTATATAAATGAAGATGACTTCACTTGACCTCATCAGTCGGAGTTTTTTTTTTTTGCACTGCCGGGCTGCAGGAATGTGCTGATTCTTGGTAAGGCCTTCATTCTTTCCTGAAATGTCTGCAAGACAAATATAATAATAAGGCAAATGACAAAACTTCTTAATGTATTTCCGACAATAAGTACTGTGTTAAATTTGAATGTTTAATTAACATCACTCCATTCTGACTGTTTTTTCGTACGCCAATGTATAAAGATACAAACGTGTTTACAATAAGAGTTTTGTAATAAATTGCAACAGCCTACTAAACCATAAATTATGTTGAGGAAATGTGCTCCAATGTGCTCCCATTTAACATTTAAATGAATCATTTGATATGATGCACTTATTGTGTACATGCATGTTTTTACATTGTACTTACATTTAAAAAAAATACCTGCATGTAATTACAGCTGCAAATTCTTTCTGAAATTACATCTTAAACCTAACAAACCTGTTTTAATCTTAACTGTATCCAGCTCAATAGCAGCACAAGTGTTTTCAATACAACATCTGTCAACTGTCATGTCTAATTTTGGGTTTTGTTTGTATTCATGTCTTTTATTTTGTTTTCATGCTCACTGTCATGGTTCCTTTTGTCATGCGATTCCCTTGCTCCTCATGTGATCTTGCCATGTGCTCCCCTTGTGAATGTGTCATGTTGTCATTGGTTGATTTAGTCATGTGGTTTCTCAGTTCTGTTTTGTGATTGGGTCATTGTTTTGATTGTTCACGGGTGTTCCTTGTTTTGTCATCAGTCTGTCTGTTTAAATAGCCCTTGTGTTTCATTGTTCTCTTGTCTAGATTTGATGTTTGTGTAACCTGCTGTTTGGTGAGTGTTAGTTTATGTCATGTCAAGTCAAGTAATGCTTAGTCAAGTCTTTGTTTATTTTGTATTTTGTTCACGTCTTGGATTACATAAACTGCACTTTCAGTTCTCACTACGCTTGCCCCAGTGGACCATGTTACAGAAAATATAGACCTAGAATATGAACCCAGCAGTTTCTTGTCTTTTGCGTCTCCATCAAGGTGACCAGGCTATTATGTGGAGGACTTTTTGTGGACTTTGTGATTTAGTGGTTTTTAATGATATAGCCCTCAAGGACATTTTTCGCGTGGGTTTGAATGAACCTGTTCGTTTACGGCTTCCTGGGGGGAAAATACACTGGTCCCTGGAGGAATATATTGACCATGCCTTGTTGTTAAGTGGATCTTCTTTTACTGTGGGGACAGTGGAAGAGGAACCCCACAATTCTCCAGTCTCTACCAAACCAAAGCCCTCAACCATCATGTCTGTCACGCCAAAGTCTTGTCACGTCTGCCACATCAGAGAATCTCCATGCCCCTACTGTCATGTCTGGAGTTATTCATGCCACCCCTGCCATGCCAAGGCCTGTTCAAGTCAGGCCTGCCAAACCAGAGGCTGTTCACATCATGCCTGCCAAGAAAGTGTCTGTTCACATCATACCTGCTAAGCCTGAGCTTGTTAACGTCATGCCTGCCAAACCTGAGTTTCTTCACGTCATGCCTGCCAAACCTGAGTTTCTTCACGTCATGCCTGCCAAGCCAGAGACTCTTCACGTCATGCCTGCCAAGCCTGAGTCTCTTCATGTCAGGCCTGTCATGCCTGAGCCTGCTTATGTCATGCCTGCCAAGGCAGAAACTGTTTACGTCATGCCTGCCAAGCCTGAGTTTCTTCACGTCATGCCTGCCAAACCTGTTTTTTTCACGTCATGCCTGCCAAGCCAGAGACTCTTCACGTCATTCCTACCAAGCCTGAGTCTCTTCATGTCAGGCCTGTCATGCCTGAGCCTGCTTATGTCATGCCTGCCAAGGCAGAGACTGTTTACGTCATGCCTGCCAAGCCTGAGTTTCTTCACATTAGGCCTGCCAAGACTAAAGGTCTTTGCACACTGAGTCGCATTTACACACTGCCTCTGAAACTTCGTCCGACATAAAAAAATTCGGATTAGGTTCGATTTTCCGCGGCACACATTTTTACGAAACGTTTTGACAATTCAGAGCCACCGTACAAGCAAACGCCAAAATCCCGAATCCCATCTGACAAGTTGATCCACGTCGTCTATAGCACAAAGCAGTAGCACTGTATGACAAGTGTCAAAGATGGCCGCCAAACCAGTGTCTTCAGATAAGATGGCTGCCACATCTGAGCCCTCAGCCAAGAGCCTCTCCATGTCATGAATGCTATGCCAGAGTCAAGTCACGCCATGACCTCTCATGTTTCCCCTAAGATTTTCCCCTAAGGGGGGGGGGGGTATATAGGTCACCCAGTGGATGTGGAGCTTGGCTCTGATCTATGATCCAGGCTTGCCATTGCCATGCCATGGTCCAGGTCATGTCCCCTTCACGGGCCTGGCCCGCCATCCCTCCCCCAAGACCACCTCTGCTCCACCATCCTCCGGGACTGTATGTCTAGTTTTGTTTTTGTTGGCCGTCGCGAGCTGTCATATCTAGTTTTGGGTTTTGTTTGTGTCTTTTATTTTGTTTTCATGCTCACTGTCATGGTTCCCTTGCTCCTCATTTTAGGTGTGTTCGACATCGGCTGCAACTGGATGCAAGAGTAGCCGCGTGCAGGCGGGGTGGAGCTGGAAACGGAGACGTGAAGTCGGACACTTTCTGTTTCTCGTAGTGACGCTCGCACTGTGTTTGCATACTTTATCACAGCTGAAGTGAAATAAATGCAATATTTGACTAATACACAAATGTTTTAGAGACATTTTCATTCAATACTTTATGTACTGCTTACAGCGTCTGTTTTTACAAGAATAAAGTTCAACATAAGCATATATTATTTAAATACCAATGTAGTGGGGTCTACATTTTTTATCAGTTTTATTTTGATAAACATGACACAATACAACATCGCGACTATATGAAAAGAGCTTTAACTGTTATAAAAATACAGATTTGTGAGCATCAGTGGAACTGAAGGCGTGACAATAAACACGAAACACGTGATCGTTGTCATGTGGTGAATCTGGCCAATTGTGAAACAGCTGTGTCGTCATCAGAGCTCGTGCAGCTCCTCTTGAGAAACTGCACTGGCTGATTCAGGCGGCTGATCTCGAATCGCTCTCGTGGTACTTTGAAGCCATACGTCACAGTCACATGGCATTGGCACTGTCTCAAGTCGGACAAAATTTCTTACCGGCATGCACTGCTTCAAGTCAGCCGCCGATCGGTCTGTGCAGCGCTGCATTTAGTCGAACAAGCCTTTATCTTGCCCTGTGCTCCCCTTGTGAATGTGTCATGTTGTCATTGGTTGATTTAGTCATGTGGTTTGATTGTTCACAGGTCTTCCTTGTTTTGTCATTAGTCTCTCTGTTTAAATAGCCCTCATGTTTAATTGTTCTCTTGTCTAGCTTTGATGTTTGTGTACCCTGCTGTTTTGTGAGTGTTAGTTTATGTCATGTCAAGTTAGGTCAAGTCAAGTTATGCTTAGTCAAGTATTTGCTTATTTTGTATTTTGTTCATGTCTTGGATTAAATAAACTGCGCTTGGAATCTCACTACGTTTGCCACAGTGGACCACGTTACATCAACACAGTAAGTACATAACAATTACTTTTTTTTGATGAAAGATCATAGTAGTTAAAGACACCTAATATAAAGTGAGACCAAAAACAGTAAAGTATTAAGCAAGGTAAACCCAATTTTGGGGTTGATGGTCTGTGTGGGAAAGCATGGAACAGCACCTGGATTTTGGGAAAGGTTGACAGTATTGTAGGGAATAACTCCTGCAGCATCAGAGTGGCTTCCAGAAGGTGAACGTCAGCGCGGCTCAACTGGTTTCCCACCAGGAAATGAGAGTTTGCAAGACCCTAAAAAAAGTTATACCACAAACTGCATGATTTCATTTATTCAGTGTGGAGAATCAAAATGTGGGAGGAATGAAAAGTCAGAGCTATCAGTACCTTTTCAAACACAGGAAGGAAGCGCTCTTTTGCCTTTTGCTCTATATTACTGAGCTGTTTCTATTTGTTTTCGGATGTAAAATAATACATTATGATAAGACCCATTCGATTGCTGGTACCCTCTGCATACATGTCAATCCTTCAGGACAAAACTTCAGTGATAATTGCTTAGGTGTGGTGGAAAAACAAGGAATCTTATTTAAAATAATTGATTACTAGAGTCTTGTTTCATAAGTTACAAAACAAATTCCATTAAAAGTTGATACTTACAAAGCCCGTTCTTTAAGGTCTTTTCAATAGAGATTGTATTTTCCAGCGATGTAATTCAAGATGGCCTTTGACTGCACAAGCTGCATCCCATCTATTTCAACCAAAGGCACCTGCTGAAACATCAGGGCTCCATCTACAGTAAACATAGGAATCACATTAATATATAGGTTCATAAAACAAGAAGAGATGACTGATGATGTATTTACTGAATAGTCAACATACCATTCAGCAGTTTATTCAAATGCTCCTTTTTGGTCATAAACACCTCCTCAAACTGTGAACACAACACCAAAATAAAGTCAAGATGAAAAAATGTGTTGATCACATTACAATGCACACATTAAATTTATTAAAGTTTTGTGCTTGTCATATGCATATACAAACATTTTTTTTTACACATCCTCAGGGAAAGTTACATATATGTAAAGAGTCAATTCCTTTCCACTTTTTTTCTTTTTCTTTTTTGTGTAAACTTGGAAAACTTTTCTAGACTTTATGCAACAAAAAATGCTCTTCCATTGAAGTAATGCAATACAACTTTCCCAGACATTTTCACAAAATAAAGTGACAACTCTTAAAAACTCTTTGCTATGTAGCTAGTGTGTGCACTGTGTAGTGTGGTTTATACTGACTATTCATGATGTTTTGTACTTCATGGGTGGTGCTAAATGGGCATCATGACAAAGGGCACAAACTTTCACCTACCGACACTACCTAACACACCTGCCTACACAAATAATCTTGTGAATGCAAATGCTGATTTCAATAACCCCACTCGAGTTATTGAGTAAATATATAATTACACCGTTTCCTGGAACAGTTTTCTACAGCTTAAGCTTTTCAGACAAGCGTCTGCTGATCAAATAAATGAAAAAGAAAGTAAAAATCTTGAGCACCGATGGTAAAACGTTCATCTGTGCATGTATAGACTAATTTAGATTTAAAAAATGCTATGTCACTGAGCACAAAATGAAGCTTCTGCCATGACCAACCCAGTCCCTGACCTGATCCCTATAGAAAACTGAAGAGGAGAAGCACCAACATAGACCTGGCAATCTGAAGGATTTGGAGATTTTCTGTATGGAGGAATGGTCTCTGAACTCCAAACTCATCAGGCATTATAGGAGTAGATTCAGCGCTTTTATCTTGGCAAAAAGAGGTTGCAAAAAGTATTGAATAAAAGGGTGCCATTAATTGTGGACAACATGTATTAGAGAAAAACATTTACTTCATAAAGAAATTTCTGGCTGGCCAGCCGGCCATTAACATTTTTATGAATTTTAAAAATGCAATGTTGTGAGAACATGAACATGAACGACACTCGGGACAGTTAACAGGCCAGCGCTGTATCATCACAAAAGTTTAAGCCTTGCCAATTGAAATATTCAAGCGCAAGAAGATGCGAAAGGGAACTCAATTCGTTACTCGCTGTGTGGGAAGTTTTCTGTGCGCAAACATCTGAAGTGTGAACCCAGAAATCTGCGTCTCAGACAGCATGCAAATACTGAACTGAGCTCTTTCACATCTTCTTGTGCTTGAAAATGCCTGTATTGGTGAGTATCTTCGTAAACGTAGTCATATGTCTTAAGGGAACATAAACAGTTGAGAAAGAAAACACGTGTATATTGAAAACACATGTAGATCTGTTCATTAGCTTTTAAAGTGACAGCAGCCTAATAAACCTGTTGCAATCTGTGTCCTTAATATTAATCAAACAACAAAAGACAAAGAAAAATCACTCACTGATCTTGACTGAATAACTTTTGTAACTTTAATAAGGATTTAACTGTTTAAGTCATACAGTGAAGATTATGCAGTGTTATTTTACATTTGATTTATTTCGTAACACTTTAGAATACTGATCCTTCCTTAATGAATAACTACTATATACAGGTTTTTAATTAATGTGAATAATGCATAATGTATAATTAATTCTAAAGTGAAGATCGTGGTAACCCACTAGTAATTACTTAAGTGTTACCAAATACATCAGAAGGAACTATTGTACAAAACTGTACAAAACCCTCAAAAGTTTACAACGACTTCAGTAGTTACTAGAGAGTTATCATGTTTCTCACTTTAGAATACTGATCCAAATATTAGTAATTCCTTCTGAAGGATTTGGTAATACTTCAGTCATTGCTAGTGTGTTACCATGACCTTTACTTTAGAATTAATTATACATTATGCATCATTCATGTTAATTATGAACTTGTATATAGTAGTTCTTAGTAGTTCTCTGGGAGGTATGAAAAAACAGTAGTTACTGATTAGCTAATAGTGAACTACCACATTCAACTGAGCACTATTACTTACTAATTCATTAGTTTCTTGTTAGTTAATAGTAGTTACTAGAGTGTTAATAATGCATTACTCATTTGTTCCTGTGTAGTTAGTCATTAATGAAGAATCAGTATTCTAAAGTGTTACCAATTACTTTATTAAATCTCTGTACCAGTTTCATGGCTGGTAAAAAATATTTATGGCTGGTAAATTTTCTTAAGTCATCGGCTATGGGCAGGTGTGGCAAAAAGTTAGTTTTAGGTTCTGATTCTGACCATGACTATATGTTAAATCAGACTGACAGGTGCAGATGTGGCATGATGATGACGATGATCTGTCTGAGAGTTTCTGTCAGACACACACACACTTCCTGACAACATGTACTGAACAGCTGCAATGTTTATATCACAATATTATTACTTTATTCAAACTGTATCTTGTACATTCCAAAAAAATCTGTCCATTTTAGTTTTAATAAGTAAGCTTGTAAATTAATTAGTGATTAACATCATTGAAATCTTTTGAAGAATTGGTTTTCCATGGTCCTTCTACTTAAAGAGGTGGCTCAACACCTCCTTCACGGTTTTCATCACCTCCTCATTAGTCGGAGGTTTTCTTGCACTGCCGGGCTGCAGGAACTTGCTGATTCTTGGTAAAGCCTTCATTCGTTCCTGAAACGCCTGAGAAACAAATGAAAGGTTATATAAAATTAATAATCATGATGCTAAAAAAGAAAAACATGTTTTATTAGGCCGATCACAGGAATTATCGGTTTGATTCATGGACTGAATTGGTCAGGCAACACACTGCTTCACTAAACTGAACCAGATTACTCTCTCACTCCCTACTGTATATCCGACAATCAGTACTGTGTTTTTTATTTGTATTAAATATAAATTTGAATGTTTAATGAAACTTAACATCACTCTATTCTATTGACTGTTTGTTCATACACCAATGTTTTTTGTAATAAATTGTAATAGCCTACTAAAACATGTTCAAAAATGGGTATACTTAATTAGGGGTTCAAGCACGTAGCGCTGAAACTCTTTTGTAATCGTTAAATTTTCCAAGGATCTGCATTCTCCCCTAAAAGTGATGGGGCAGACCAAACTGTAAGACCTGAAACTTTGAGGGCTGGTAGTACTCATACCGCCTACAACATCACCAAGTCTCGCCCCGATCGGCCTAACGGGGGCACTACAGTGGTCAAAAGTATGAAATGGCTCATAACTCCTGAACCGTTAGGCGTAGGCTCAAGTGTCTTATATAGTTGGAATCCTTGGCACGGATTCGCTCATTGTGAAATGTTTGGGTATTTTGGATTTTTTTGAAAAACCTACTTTTGCGAACTAGTCATAGGTTTTTGATCCGATTGGAACCAAACCAGTGCAGCGAGATTCTCTGGAGTCTGATTGTCAAGTTATCAAAAAAAAGTTGAAATTCCAATTCACGGTCCCTAAGGACCGCCAAAACGGAATGAGATATTTTCAACAAACTTAGCACACATATGTAAGAGCTCATTCTGTGGTTGCATGAAAAAGGCCGCAGCAACTGGCCACTTGGTGGTGCTATAACAGGAAAAAACATAACTACTTCACTGTTAGTCTGATCTACTGGAAAATTGGCGTGCAGCGTCTTTGTCTGAGGGGCCACGACTGCCTATGAGGATGTTGATGCATCTCGAAAAACATGTCCGCTATCGGCCACTGAATTTTGAGCAGCTCTCAGACAAGGTTAACGTAGGCCAATCGGATCGAAACTCGCTGGGACTGTTTGAATCATGACCCCAGAGGCCTGTGAGAAATTCAAAAGAAATCGGCCACCGGGGGGCGCCTTTGCATTTTTCAAGTGCATAAAGCATCATGTATCGAGCGATTTTTTTCACGCACGCCCATGACATTTGTACCACAGTAGAACTCCTCATTCTGAGCAACTTTGCCTCTAGGACCACCGCTGTCCATCGAATCGTAAAACCACTGTGGCACAATTCTCGGGACTCTCTAGGTCAGTAATTATCAAAAAATCTTGAACTTTGGCCTTTGGATAGCTATAGCAGTATCGTCTGAGAAACAGGCATGGCCAAGTCTAACCAAAAGCCTATCGTTCCTAAATGAAAACTCAGAACTTCACATCATTACATGAGCACATGCGGCACATGATTCTAAAGAAGCATGCATACTTTTATGGAGATCGGCCCTTAGGTTTGGCTGTAAGTGTTAAAAAGATGTAAAAATGCTGTTCAATGGCAAATCCCATGAAATGGCTGAAAGTGGCCCTCTTCCTGCCTGATTTGCGTATAACTTCACAAAATTGGGTGTGCACACATGTCATATGATTCTAAAGAAGCATGGAAACTTTTATGGACATCAGACCAAAGGTGGGGCTAAAACGGAAAAAAAAAAAAGCTGTAAAAATGCTGAATTTCTAAAGCAAATCCCATGAAATGGCTGAAAGTGGCCCGCTTCCTGCTTGATTTGCATACATCTTCACAAAATCGGGTGTGCACATGGGTCACGTGATTCTAAAGAAGCATGAAAACCTTTATGGACATCGGGCCATTGGTGGCGCTTTAACTGTTATAAAGGTGAAAAAATGGCTATATTATCCTGTGGAAATTATATTTAAATGACCGAAAAATGGTCTGCTCTTTTTAGAACTTCACGAAATGAGGTGAGCATGTGCACCTTATGATTCTAAAGAAGCATGGAAACTTTTTCAGAGATCAGCTGAAAGAGCTGTTACACTTTAAAAAGGTTAAAAAAAAATAAATAAAAAAAATCACTACATTTCCACAATAAATAACCCGAAAATGCAAAAAGCAGTCTTTTCCCTGTCTGATGTAGATGTTTGCAGGCTTGATAAAGATTTTGTAAACTGTAGCTCAAGCATCAAGTGCTGAGACCCTATAATTTTTTTTTATTTATAGGCCTTTTTTAGGCCCTTTTTATTAGGGGTTCAAGCGTGTAGCACTATAACCTTATTGTAATTGTTAGTAAAATATATCTACATAATATATCTATCTCAGATATATACATATTTGTGTAAACATTTTACATTTATTTAAGATGCATTTGTGTGAGCATTTGGGGAAATATTTATGCTTTTACTTGTGTATTTATGAATTGTGTTTTGAATTTACGAATCTGATTTTGTAAATGTGAATTTTGCTGTGCATTTATGAATTTTGTTTTGTAAATGTATTATTTTTGAGGCTGATCTGGCTCCATACGTAGTGCTGAAACCCTATTGTACTTTTACCACCGTAAAACTGATCGTGCAGACCAAACCGTAAGGCCTAGAGACTTGAAACTTGGCCAGATGATAGGTCTCAATTTGGAGAGAGACTGACAAAGTATGACCCCGATCGGCCAATAGGTGGCACTACAGCAATCAAAAATGCTTAACTGCTTACAACTCCTAGACCATTTGTCATAGACTCAATTGCCTTATATCATTGGAATCCCTGACTAAAGATGAACAAAATGTTTTTAAAACAATTTTGTCCAAAAACTACTTTTGCAAACTGTGAACTTTTTCACCCAATCGGAACCAAACCAAAGGTAAGTCCAATTTTGTGGTTGATGGTCTGTATGGGAAAGTGTGGAACAGCACCTGGATTTTGGGAAAGGTTGACAGTATTGTAGGTAATATCTCCTGCAGCGTCAGAGTGGCTTCCAGAAGGTGAACGTCAGCGCGGCTCAACTGGTTTCCCACCAGGAAATCAGAGTTTGCAAGACCCTAAAAAAGTCATACCAGAAATTGAATGATTTCATTTATCCAATGTGGAGAATCATGCTTCATAATGGCAGGAATGAAAAGTCAGAGCTTTCAGTACCTTTTCAAACACAGGAAGGAAGCGCTCTTTTGCCTTTTGCTCTATATTACTGAGCTGTTTCTGCTTGTTTTCGGGTGTCTCGATAGTCCACAGCATGATAGTATCCATTAGATCGATGGTACCCTCTGTATACATGTCAATCCTTCAGGACAAAAATACAGTGATAATTGCTCAGGTGTGGTGGAAAAACAAGGAATCTTATTTAAAATAACTGATTACAGGAGTCTAGTTTCACAACAGTTACGAAAAAAAGTTTAATTAAAAGTTGATACATACAAAGCCCGTTCTTTAAGGTCTTTTCCATAGAGGTTGTATTTTCCAGCGATGTAATTCATGATAGCCCTCGACTGCACAAGCTGCATCCCATCTATTTCAACCAAAGGCACCTGCTGAAACATCAGGGCTCCATCTACAGTAAACATAGGAATCACATTAATATATAGGTTCATAAAACAAGAAGAGATGATTGATGAGGAATTTAATGAATAGTTAACATACCATCTAGCAGTTTAACATAATGCTCCCTTTTGGTCAAAAACTCCTCCTCAAACTGTGAACACAACACCAAAATAAAGTCAAGGTGAAAAACGTGTTGATCTGATTGTTTGTCATATGCATACAAAAGATTTTTTTTTTTTTTTACACATCCTTAGGAAAAATATACATATATGTAAAGTATCAATCGCTTTTCACTTTTTGCAACTGCATTTATTTATTTATTGTGCAGACGTGGAAATCTTTTCTAGACTTTATGCAACAAACCTCGACTCCAGCTGCGGCCAAAAGCCATCGGATCGACTCCATTTTCCCTCTTCCATTGAAGTAATGCAGCACAACTTTCCCAGACATTTTCACAAAATAAAGCGACACTTCAAAACTCTTTGCTGTGCAGCAGACAGTGTGTGTGCACTATGCCGTCTTTTTATGTTGACGGCTATTCATGGTTGCGTAATTCGTGGGTTGTGCTAAATGGGCGTAATCGGAACAAAGGGCACAAGCTTACACCCACCGTCCCATGAACACGCATGTCTACAAAATGCTGATATCAATAACTAGGGATGGGCAGATGTTAGCGAATAATTTGTAGAAGAAGTATTTTCCCGCTCATCTGAACACGTAAATACTGCAAGTCACTGCCGACACTACATTCAAACAGGGTTGCGTTTAGTATCGTAAGAAAGTATAATTTCCCAAAAGCATTGATGCTTTAGGGAAACGCAGCCCAGAACAATGCTTAACAGCAGACAGAAAAATATAATATTATTATTATTAGTTATTTCACAATAAACAAAATGAAATAGTAGCCTACATACTTTGTGCAATTACATTTATTTACATTGAAAGTTCATATTGATGTTCTGTCAGAATACAAATGTTGCATTGAATGGGTGCAACAGCCTGTCACTGGCAGCTTATGAAAATGAACTATTACTAAAGTGACCATAGTTCAGCTAGGCATATAGTAGGCTTATTTGTAGATTTGGTTGACCAAGTAAACATTTTAACTATGTGTAAACAAAAATATAAACTAATAAACTGCAATTAAGGCATATTGAATGTTAAAATGCCTTTCAAATATAATGTTAGGTGGGTATCATAACCCATTTTACTCTTAGTAATTCAATAATTGAATAAATGTTAAAATCTATAAATTCATATTAGAGGTATCATATCGGTATCGATATCGGCGATATTGGCCTTGAAAGTATCTGTATCGTATCGAAAACAAAATAAGTGGTATCGCCCATCCCTATCAATAACCTCCTCTCGAGGTACAAGTAACACATAATTACACCGTTTTCTGGATCAGTTTTCTACACCTCAAGCTTTTAAGACAAGCATCTGCTGATCGAATGAATGAAAAATAAAGTAAAAATGCTCGAGCACTGACAGTAAAACATTAATTTGCGCACATATAGACTAATTTAGATTTTAAAAATGCTACGGCATGCTAGTTTATGACATTAAACAGTACTATCCAAGCCGTTCCCTTTCAGTCGGTCACGTTCAACGTACGTCAGTAGTGACTGACGAATTGGGATATCGCTAGAGAGTCCTATCAGCTTCGAGTGAACTACAACAGGCCAATGAAGTTGGCGTGCGATATTTGCATAATGCGCACCGCCCCCGCCAGGTGGTATAAATAGGGGAGCAGATACAATCGCACTCTATCTTTCGCTTCGGAGCCAACCTGTGTGTTCCTGCTATTAGTGTGAGAGTGACTTCGCAAGCCTTTGAAGAGCTTTTGTTCTACAGTGCTGGCTTTATGGCACCTTACAGCGAGGCCGCAAGCTTTCCCAGAGTGAGCTTCTCGAGCTGTTATACAGCTCTCAACTGCTGTTTTCACAGCATTATTTGCCCCGTTTGGTTTGCGATTTGGGCCGGTTCCTCTGTGTGTGTGACTCAGGGAGTGGTGTACCTGCAGTCACATTGCGGCTGTTCCCTGTGTGCTTCGGCACAAAGAACAAGAGCTTCTAAAAGAGCTTCACAGACAGACACTGCGTCTTTTTCAAGACGTCATTCTGTCTGCGTTTCTGGAGGCGGTCGTTTCCTATCCTCACTGACGGCCACAATCACTTTCTCTCATGTCTGCTTAGCGTGCTGAGACTGTGTTTGTGGATGGTTCATATTCTCTTGTAAAACAAAAAAAAGAGAGCATGCCCACGTCGGCGCGTTGTTCGTCTTGCCTTTCTCGTAAGGGCTTGAGCGCTCAGCGCGCCGTGTGCCGTCGAGCTGCCGGCTGACAGCGCGCGTTGCCATGGCAACCCAGCGCGTTGTTTGGCGCTCTAGATGCGTGGTCAAGACTCGAGTGCCTCAAATGAGGTGGAGTCCCCGATCTAGTTTCTCTTTCTGAATCAGAAAAGTACTACTTTTGGTGAATAAGCCAGGGTGACCAGAGGATCACAGTGGGGCAATACCTGCCGAGCCAATCTCCGTGGGCCCCCCACTCCTCTAATGCATCGCAAACATGCTGTGACTGTGTTCGTGGGTGGTTTATGTTTGGTAAAAACATGGCCACGTCGGCGCTCAGCGCCGTGTGTCGTTCAGTTAGACGACCACGTTCACTCTCCCACATGGCTGGTAGCTTCTGGGTGGATTGCTGGTCCTTCTCATGGGGGACCTAGCATCTTAGTCAGGGCTCCAGCAGAGGATCAGATGTCGACTGCTACATTGGAGAGAGGGTTGTTGGGCTCTGGACATGAAGATGAGGCTAAGCGTCCCATGGTTGTGATGTGCTCATGCTGAATCAGATTCAGATGCTTTCCCGGGCCCCTGGGGTCGTGGTGCGACGCATACTCGCCTTGCCCCGCCCCCTGTCTTAGCCCTGGACGTGCATGAAAAACTTGGCAGTTTGGAAGCCTTTTTTGGTGCCAAATATGGAATGCCAAAAGGGTCATAATCTGCATTAAAAGTTTTTTCTCTCTCACTATCCTCTGTGGTGGGGTGGCAGTGCTACGGGCACACCACCTCTGCCCTGCATGGGTCTTGGCCCCCGGCAAGTCTGTGGAAGGCCAAAGCACTCATTGCATATGGCTAGTTCTGAGTCGGGGTTGAGCTACGCATGATGTAAGTCATAGCGCAGGCCCCTGGCCAGACAATGTCCACCATGGTGGTCCGGCCATTGTTCCGCTCAAGGAACAGGGCGTTCGCATCCTCAACTACCTTGACGACTGGCTCATCCTGGCCAGCTCGCGGGAGCAGTTGTGCGAACACAGGGACATGGTGTTAGCTCACCTCAGCCGGTTGGGTCTTCGGGTCAACTGGGACAAGAGCAAACTCTCCCCCGGGCAGAGGATCTCTTATCTCAGTATGGAACTGGATTCAGTCGCCCGGACCGTCCAGTCAGTGTTGACCTGCCTGAGTACGCTCAAGCGCAGGACGGCGGCCCCACTGAAACTCTTTCAGAGGCTCCTGGGGCATATGGCATCCGCAAACGCAGTCACGCTGCTCGGATTGCTTCATATGAGGCCGCTTCAACACTGGCACAGGAGCAGGAGCTGTTGACAGACAAGCACGTACTGGTCTGCTCGGACAGCACTGCAGCCGTTGCGTACATCAACCATCAGGGTGGTCTACGCTCCCGCCGTATGTCGCAACTCGCCCACCATCTCTTGCTATGGAGTCAGAAGCATCTGAGGTCGCTTCGTGCCATTCACGTCCCAGACGCTCAACCGTGCAGCCGACGAGCTCTCACGGCAGCCTCCGTCTCCGGGCGAATGGAGACTCCATCCCCAGGTGGTCCAGCTGATCTGGCAGCGCTTCGGCGAGGCACAGATAGATCTGTTCGCCTCCCCAGAGACTGCCCACTGCCAGTTGTTCTATTCCCTGACCGGCGGCACGCTCGGCACGGATGCCCTGGCAATCAGCTGGCCCCGGGGCCTACGCAAATATGCGTTTCCCCCAGTGAGCCTTCTCGCACAGCTCCTGTGCAAAGTCAGGGAGGACGAGGAGCAGGTCTTGTTAGTGGCTCCATACTGGCCCACTCGGACCTGGTTCTCAGACCTCACGCTCCTCGCGACAGCACCTCCCTGGCCCATTCCTCTGAGGAAGGACCTCCTGACTCAGAGACGGGGCACCCTCTGGCACCCGCGTCCCGACCTGTGGAAACTCCATGTGTGGTCCCTGGATGGGACACGGAGGTTCTGAGTGATCTCCCGCAAGCGGTCGCAGACACTATCACTTCCGCTAGAGCTCCTTCTACGAGGAACCTCTATGCGCTGAAGTGGAACCTGTTCGTCGATTGGTGCTCCTCTCACCAAGAGGACCCCGATCATGTTTGGTCAGAGCCGTGCTTTCCTTTCTGCAAGAGGGCTTGGAGCGAAGGCTGTCTCTCTCCACCCTCAAGGTGTATGTTGCCGCTATCGCCACACATCACTATGCAGTTGATGGTAAATCGCTAGGGAAGATCGTCAGGTTCTTGAGGGGGGCGAGGAGACTGAATCCTCCCCGGCCCCCCTCTGTACCCTCTTGGGATCTGACCCTGGTTCTTACATCTCTCCGGGGTCGTCCCTTCGAGCCTTTGCAATCAGCTGAGTTAAAAGTACTGTCCCTAAAGACCGTCCTCCTGGTTGCATTGGCCTCGCTCAAGAGGGTAGGGGACCTGCACGCATTTTCGGTTGACGAATCGTGCCTGGAATTCGGGCCCGGTGACTCTCACGTTATCCTGAGACCCCAGCCTGGATTTGTGCCCAAGGTTCCTACCACTCCCTTTCGAGATCAGGTAGTGAACCTGCAAGCGCTGCCTTCGGAGGAGGCAGACCCAGCCCTAGCTTTGCTCTGTTCCGTCCGCGCTCTGCGCCTGTACGTGGACAGAACGCGAAGCTTTAGGACCTCAGATCAGCTCTTTGTCTGTTACGGAGGCCAGCAGAAGGGAAAGGCTGTCTCCAAGCAGAGGATGGCCCACTGGATAGTGGACGCCATTGCCCTGGCGTATGAATCCCAGGGCGTGTCTTGCCCGCTCGGGTTGAGAGCCCACTCCACCAGAGGAGTGGCCTCTTCCTGGGCGCTGGCGCACGCCGCCTCGCTGACAGATATCTGTAGAGCTGGGGGCTGAGCGACACCTAACACGTTCGCTAGATATTATATAGCCTTCGTGTAGAACCGGTATCTTCCCGTGTACTCGCTTCCACCAGCCGGTAGACGCAAAGAGCCCGTTCTAGTGTCGGCTTGCAATGCCACTCCCGCCCCCTGGGCCGGATACGTGCATCCTTTTTACTCCAGTCGAGTTCCCCGCTTGGCGAACCCTGTCGAGTTCCTCCGCCTCCCCCTTCGGCTCGGACATTGCGGAGTGTCTGATGCCAGGCCAAACCTCCGTCTCTGACGTTGACGTTTGGCTGGGTTCCACATGTCGTGACCCCTCCACGTGAGTGGTCCCATGTGTGTATTTGTCCACGGTCAACTCCCCACGGTGAGCCCGTGTCTTTCCCTTAGCAGAGCCAGCTCTGCTGTCACCTGTCAGATGAGTCTCCCCCTACCCAGGTGGAGCCTATTCCAGGGACTCCATATGCGTTTACTTAGTGGGTATATCGGAACAGCAGTAGACTCTCTCGGCGTCAGCTCGCCCCCTTCCCCGTCCCACTGGTGCGCCGGGTGGCTAGAGCTTGCGCTGGGCACTGGAAGGGGTTCATACTGTGGCGCTTTATTTGGGATCCCAATTCGTCGGTCACTGCTGACGTACGTTGAACGTGACCGACTGAAAGGGAACGTCTCGGTTACGTATGTAACCCTCGTTCCCTGAAGGAGGGATCGGAGACGTACGTCCTGTCGCCACAGTTGCTGTACCCTCGCTGTAGTGCAGACTAGGTTGTCTCCTCAGCGAAAAACAGAGTGCGATTGCATCTGCTTCCCTATTTATACCACCTGGCGGGGGCGGTGCGCATTATGCAAATATCGCACGCCAACTTCATTGGCCTGTTGTAGTTCATTCGAAGCTGATAGGGCTCTCTAGCGATATCCCAATTCGTCGGTCACTACTGACGTACGTCTCCGTTCCCTCCTTCAGGGAACGAGGGTTACATACGTAACCGAGACGTTTTATGCCCCAGGCACTTATGACTACCTCAGTGAGTTCCAGTCATCACATCATTTTCACATGTTGACCACATGATGTCGCCATGACACAATGAGAGCTTTTGTGTGTGTGTGTGTGTGTGTGTGTTGGACTTAAACCAACATCATCATAAACAGCACTGGGCTGGACTGAAACTTCAGGGAAAACTTGCACATCTTCCCTCTGCTGATCACTCTGTCTCATTCATTTCTTAAGAATACTGCACTCAGTAAGGACATTGCCATTTTCACAGTAAAAGCCAGATTACAAGTTCTTCCTGTGATGTTATGTCCGATAACAACTTTAGTTCCGGTACTGGTTGCGGACCGGGCAATTCTAGAAAGTGCACCAGGGCCAGTGAGAAAAACTCTATGGCTGCATCCGAAACCGCATACTCACTTGAGTAGGTAGGCTACTTAATTTGAATAGTACTTACTTAACGAGCGCTAAAAGAGTAGGTACTATATAGCCTGATCTCGTTGAGTATGAATGCGATCTGGAAATCATCCGCCATGTTGACGTTATCATGTGACCTACGACGTTATCACAAGCGCAACAACTTAAAAGATATGAGTGACAGGTATAATTCATCTATCTGTAAATATCTTGATATTGATTAAACGTGCTCATTTTGTGGTCTTGAAGAACCAGCTGCCCATTTATTTTGTGATTGTAGTATAACCAAAACATTTGGGGTTAATTAAGTAGGGTTTTTTTTTTTTTAACCCTACTAATGTGACCAACAATTTTATCCTTAAAGATATTTTTTTTACGATGAAAACCCAAAATCGTGAATTCTTGAATATGTTGTTAACTTCTTTATTTTAAATACAAACATTTTCATCCACAAGCAAAAGTGGCTTAAATCTCCTGTTTTCCTTTTTCTTGTTGAATTTAACTGTTGTTTCATCCCTCATATAAATAAAAAAGCTTTATGATCAATTATTCAGATATTTAACCTTGTCATTGTGCTTTTTTTCTGTGTATATAATCTCATACTATGATGTACACAAACCCATAATATTTGATTTTTGTCATTATTATTGTTCATTGTTAAAGATACAACCATGGTATTTACCCTGATCTTGTAGTTCTGCAATAATAATAATAATAATAAAAAGATATGAGTGACAGGTGCAATAAAACCTCATAGCACCAGTAACACGACAAACCCTACCTAGAATGGTTTTCCTCAGTGTCAGGCAGCTGCTCGAAGATCTCACCTTTGGAGAAGACTGATGATTTTACACTCAGAAAAAAATGTAAGTATTACTACTAAAGATAAGATTACCCCAGAATGAGTTGCATTGCTACACCCCAACACTTACACACAATAATAATGATAAATGCTGACCAATACTTAATTATATTACTTTTTTTTACTGAAACTGATGTATTAGTAAAACAAGCAATATGTAATTTGTTTTGTCATATGACATAGCTGTGCATGAACACGCAATAAACAAATACAGCCAAGGTGAATAAACCTCAATTTGCAGTCGAGCAATGAATTAATGCATGAATTAATAAAATAAATATATTTTATTTACTAACAACAATAGAAAACATAAATGAGTAAAAGAATGAATAAAAGTAACCATCACAATAAATAAATACATATATAAGTCAACAACCAACAATCACCTATTTACAGTCCTACTGCCATCTCAACACGGCTCTGCCCATTCTGCGGCTTTATTTTGATGAATCAGCTGACCACCGTTGAACACCTTCGCCTGTCTTTGCCATCGATCGTGTCCCTCACTGCTGCTCTTCTCAATGGGGACATCGTTGATCCAGAGGATGAGGAAGATGATGATGATGATGGACCCCTGAACCCCACAACCTTGAAGCAAGAGTGGAAGAAGATGTGCAGGACAATCTGGCTGCCGCTGTGTCTGCTCCAAACATTCGTTTGCTCTCCATGAGCATGATGAAAATGTTTTACAATTCATGTCAGCATTCTGTTTCTTTCCACATTTCATTTAATATTTTTCATCAATTAAATGCTAATTTCTGTTGTAGTTTTATTACTTTTGTGGTGTAGTGGGCTAAACCACTGAGCTGGTAAGCAGAAGGTTGCTGGTTCGATCTCTGCAGCGTCTCCACCAGTGTGTCCTTGATCAAGACACTTTACTCCAGGTTACTCCACGGGGATCATCCCTGTTATAAGAACACTGTATGTCACTTTGGATAACAGCATCTGCCAAAAGCATAACTGTAAATAAATGTAAAAGTGATTTTTGTAAATCTCTTTTTGTTAGTGTCTCGGGTACAAACGCTCAATAAAGCTGCTTATTTCTTAAAGTTTACTTTTTCAAGGTACTACTATAATATAAATGCATACATACATTTCATACAATTCCTATTTGGGGGCATAAAGGGTTAATTCACCCAAACATAAATTCAGTCATTATTTACTCTGTTCACGCTGTTCAATGCCCGCTGGTTTTCTTTTTCCCTTCTTCGAATATTTTCCTGTCAGATGTTAAATAAACATTTAGTAATCAACTTTATGATGTATATGGTTTAGAATTCATGTAAATCCACTTTGGAGATGAACGTGTGCTTACTGAAGCTATACTGTTAGCTATACACAATAAAACGTGTTTTTACAGCAAAGTCACAACTATACTATACTGTCTAGCATCTTTACACCTTCAACAGATTCAGCAGTTTACTCTACAGTAGTTCAACAAATGCGATTTTAACACAAGTAACCATGTTTTTAGTTTTCAATACTCACATTTGACAGCATCCGCGCCGCTTTTCTCCTCCGTGTTCGATTATGACGTATCCTCTCCCGTGGCCTTCTGGGATAGAAGAGTGTCCATCGGATGCACACTTCAGAATCTGGGCGGGAGCAGTAGGCCATCCGGGAACTTCTCGACTACTCTTTTGTGAATACTAAGGTTTTCGGACATACTACTCGTTTCACGTACTGTTTTCTCTTACTATATAGTAGGTAAGTAGGCATATTCGGACGCACTTTAAGTAGACGCACGTCCGAATCTCGCGAGAATTAGACATCACCCAGGTAACTCTCGCCTACTCTTTTATGAATACTAAGGATTCGGACATACTTATTCGCTCGCCTACTGCTTTCCCCCTACTATATAGTAGAGAAGCAGGTGGTTTCGGATGCAGCCTATGTGTGTGCGCACTAAATAAATAATCAGAAATCACAGCAAGTCTTTGTCCCGTGGCATTTATAACATAACATGGTGTCAGAAATAGGGACTGGCGAACACTGGAGAGTTTGTGTAAAATAGCCAGCAAGACCAGACCCACGGTGAGCGGCCAAAGAGACGAACGCATGCGGGCAGAGTGCAGGAAAGCCAAGTACAGCAGCGCAGCGAAAAAGCAGGTCGAAAAGACATAGTTGACACAAAGTAAGAGAACTCAGAGTGTTTTCCCGTCATGGAGAAGTTAAATCCCCCATCGCCTATGCAGCTCGTCGGTAATCTGGCTGAAAACTGGAAACGTTTCAAGCAGAGATTCAACATCTATCTTGCTGCTAGTGGTGCAGGTGGAGATGATGAGAGGTTAAAAGCATCGATCTCTCTGCATGTCATAGGTGAGGATGCACTGGACATATATAATAGCTTTCAACTTGACGAGGCAAATTTAAAACATGACTGTTCTCATGACAAAGTTTGAAGAATACTTTGTGCCAAGCAAGAATGTCACATTTGAGAGATACAAATTTTTCTCTGCTGATCAGAAACAAGGAATGACTTTTGATCAATACCTTGCTGAATTGCACACACTGAGTAAGACTTGTGACTTTGGAGATTTAAGAGATTCACTAGTGAGGGACAGAATAGTCTGTGGGATTCCTGATAATGGTCTCAGGGAAAGACTGCTATGTGAACCAGTCATACGAGATTCAGACCGAGTGTGGTGCAATTCTAAGAAGGAACAGAGGGGACTTAAGACCACAAGTGACTGTTCAAGAAGCTGAGTCGCAGTCAAATGACAAAGATGTGTCTGACATTTCCACAAGTGAACAAACTGACAACAGTCCTGTGGACCACACTGACTCTGATCTGACAAAGGACCTTACTGCTTCACCTGGGAAGTATTGCAGACCAAAACGCACTGTTAGACCTACTGAAAGGTTAATTGAAATTTGTTGAATGGGGTTTAAAAAAAAAAAAAAGTTCATTGTGAAAATTCTGTGGTGCATTTGTTGTGATGTTGTTATGAAAATGTTATTTTTGGTACAAGTGCCAATTGGGAGAAAAGATTTCAAAGGAAAGTTATTTACTTTTGAAGGGGGGAAGATGTAATGTTATGTCCGATAACAACTTTGGTTCCGGTACTGGTTGCGGACCGGGCAATTCTAGGGAGTGCACCGGGCCAATGAGAAAAACTCTATGTGTGTGCGCACTAAATAAATAATCAGAAATCACAGCAAGTCTTTGTCCCGTGGCATTTATAACATAACACTTCCTACAAGACATAACCTTTCCATCTGGTTCTCTACAACTCAGGTCCCTTATTGTTTGCATCACACTACAGAACAGATTACTGAAACATTGCCGTATATCTTGAATAGGTTGCATGCACCTTTGACTCTAGTATAAAGGAAGCCTTTATGACTAAGGTAGTTAAATAGCAACCACTCCTAAACACCATCTTAGAGATAGGTTATCAGGCCCGACTACTTGTTTTTATATTTGTCAGCTTAGGACACACACATAGGCTTGTTGTAAGAGGGCTTCAAGAGCTTGGGATGCCCAAAAAGAGGGCTAAGCGGCTAGCAAAGTACTGTGCTCTGTCTGCTATTATAGGCAGCCGCCATATATGGCAGAGCCATTGTTACTTATACCCATAAAAACAGAGAGATATGCTTAATATTGTGATGATCTGCTGTATTCCACTGGTCCATGATGTTGTACATGTATTTGACTGCATCTATAATATTTTTGTCCCTGTAAATCATGTCTTTTAAGTGGACTTAAATAAATTGTTAAAAATTATGGCAAAAACAGAATAAAACAAAACAAAACATAAAATCGCTTTGAAAACAGCTGACGAAAAGCAAAAACGAGGGTATCGTTACATAAACTTAATGTCTAATGTTAAAGTTTGTTTTTACGTTTATGCTGATTGGAAGCGGACTTGCCGACATCTTGGAAGTTATGTCAAATGACGCGCAGAGGTCGGGGTTGATCGGGGTTGATCTCAAGACCCACCAAAATAATTTTAAAGCATTAATGTGGGGTGGTGGTGGGAGACGTTAGTTCTCTTTAGAGCAGTTTTTATTTTCCTAGTTTCTTCATTTAGCCTATAGACATTAAACTATCAAGCTTTTATTTATCAAACTTGAAACGCGCTTGTCTGGATATGAACTGTGATCTGTGCTGCGAGTGTTGTTAAACTCATAACGGTGCAGAATACGCTCTTGTGCTTGTGTGTATATGTGAAATGCTTTTTACATACATATTTTCCTTATGTGTGTAAGTAGCCAAATGCACGCGGGGGAACGCAAACAACACACCCCTGTGACCATATCTCTAAAAGACAACAGCGCTGAGTTGAACAGACGTCAGAGATGCATTTCCCACCAATGGTCTCTACGATCAACTTAGCTCACTGTATGCTTTTGAGAAATGCAGACCAGACCTGAATCAGCCTTTCGTGAAATTTGAATTCTCTGGTGTAATGTGATCTCATGCAGAATACAGTGCAGTGATTGGAGTCCCTGATAGCACAGGAACATCTCAGAGACGTCTATTTGATGTCTGCATTTACATCTGCAACATGTATTTTTTAGAGTGAAGATGTCTGTAAGATGTTTATGGTTTAGAATGTATGTAAAACTGCTTTCTAAGATGTTTATCAGATGTATTTACACAGCAGATATTTTCCAGATCTCTGAATCTTTACCAGACATCTAAAGCCGGTTGCACACTGTGCGATTTATAACAGTCCTTTACGATTGTTGCTTGTCGGACTGTACGTTCATGATCCTCATGTCACACTGTGGGATCTCCGCTGTCATTTACGGCAGACTGTACGACAGTCAAGACACGTTAAAAATGGATGCGTGCATGAAACCTTGTCCAGAGTATTAAATCATCAACCCACACACATTCGGTGACAGTGAGCTGCATTACACGCGGACTGAAATGGTGGCTAACAAAGACATCTCTAGCGTTAAATTTGATCACGGCTTGTCTTGAAAAACGAAGACAATTTGACATTCGTCGTAGGAGGAGTCACACTGCAAAACTTGATCGCAACAGTCATTAATCGGCTGTCTGTGAACGTCAAACTAGCGATCAAAGACTACAGATTTTAGTCTATGATTATAGGAATCTTGTAGGATTCTCAAAATTTGTCTCAGACTGGGAGCATGCTCTGGAGATTATGACGTGAAACGAAACAATATCCAATCAAAAAGCGAGCTGACAGAGGACGAAAGCATAAACGCAGTCATGTCACAGCACAAAGTTAAATGGATTTGGAGAGATAGAGGATCAGCTTGACGATTTGTGGCAACAGCACGAGTGTTTATACAAAGTGTCCTGTAAAACATACCAAAATCATTCCAAACACTATCAACGCAATTTCTTCCTGCCTGTCGTCCGTCATGTTTATTCTGCAAGTCTCGAGAGATTTCACAGTCGGGACTCTGGTTGAAAATCTGTTGGTGTGTGGTGTGCTGTGTTTGTCACATCATGGCACACCACACACTATAGGAGCAAAACGGTTAAATCTAAGGTTTTTTGGTCCTCTTGTTTTGTGGTCTCTCACACTTTGAAAATCTTATAAGTTTTCAGAAATCTTTTAGTGTGTACCCAGCATAAAACGCAAGGAATGCGTGTCACTCTTTTACTTTCGTTTTCAACAACAACATACAGGTGCTGGTCATATAATTAGAATATCATCAAAAAGTTGATTTATTTCACTAATTCCATTCAAAAAGTGAAACTTGTATATTATATTCATTCATTACACACAGACTGATATATTTCAAATGTTTATTTCTTTTAATTTTGATGATTATAACTGAAAACTAAGGAAAATCCCAAATTCAGTATCTCAGAAAATTAGAATATTGTGAAAAGGTTCAATATTGAAGAATAAGGTTCAAGGTGCCACACTCTAATCAGCTAATTAACTCAAAACACCTGCAAAGGCCTTTAAATGGTCTCTCAGTCTAGTTCTGTAGGCTGCACAATCATGGGGAAGACTGCTGACTTGACAGTTGTCCAAAAGACGACCATTGACACCTTGCACAAGGAGGGCAAGACACAAAAGGTCATTGCAAAAGAGGCTGGCTGTTCACAGAGCTCTGTGTCCAAGCACCTTAATAGAGAGGTGAAGGGAAGGAAAAGATGTGGTAGAAAAAAGTGTACAAGCAATAGGGATAACCGCACCCTGGAGAGGATTGTGAAACAAAACCCATTCAAAAATGTGGGGTAGATTCACAAAGAGTGGACTGCAGCTGGAGTCAGTGCTTCAAGAACCACTACGCACAGACATATGCAAGACATGGGTTTCAGCTGTCGCATTCCTTGTGTCAAGCCACTCTTGAACAACAGACAGTGTCAGAAGCGTCTCGCCTGGGCTAAAGACAAAAAGGACTGGACTGCTGCTGAGTGGTCCAAAGTTATGTTCTCTGATGAAAGTAAATATTGAATTTCCTTTGGAAATCAGGGTCCCAGAGTCTGGAGGAAGAGAGGAGAGGCACACAATCCACTTTGCTTGAGGTCCAGTGTAAAGTTTCCACAGTCAGTGATGGTTTGGGGTGCCATGTCATCTGCTGGTGTTGGTCCACTGTGTTTTCTGAGGTCCAAGGTCAACGCAGCCGTATACCAGGAAGTTTTAGAGCACTTCATGCTTCCTGCTGCTGACCAACTTTATGGACATGCAGATTTCATTTTCCAACAGGACTTGGCACCTGCACACAGTGCCAAAGCTACCAGTACCTGGTTTAAGGACCATGGTATCCCTGTTCTTAATTGGCCAGCAAGCTCGCCTGACCTTAACCCCATAGAAAATCTATGGGGTATTGTGAAGAGGAAGATGCGATATGCCAGACCCAACAATGCAGAAGAGCTGAAGGCCACTATCAGAGCAACCTGGGCTCTTATAACACCTGAGCAGTGCCACAGACTGATCGACTCCATGCCACGCCGCATTGCTGAAGTAATTCAGGCAAAAGGAGCCCCAACTAAGTATTGAGTGTTGTACATGCTCATACTTTTCATGTTCATACTTTTCAGTTGGCCAAGATTTCTAAAAATCCTTTCTTTGTATTGGTCTTAAGTAATATTCTAATTTTCTGAGATACTGAATTTGGGATTTTCCTTAGTTGTCAGTTATAATCATCAAAATTAAAAGAAATAAACATTTGAAATATATCAGTCTGTGTGTAATGAATGAATATAATATACAGGTTTCACTTTTTGAATGGAATTAGTGAAATAAATCAACTTTTTGATGATATTCTAATTATATGACCAGCACCTGTATTTATATTCAGGGGAAACCAATCAAGGAAAGCATATGCCTAGAGCACCTCCTACTGGTCATTATATAAAACACAAAGGAAAACCCCCACATAAGATAATGCTTAAAAACTTTAACTAAAAATATACACAAGCTTAACAGAAATTATTTAGACAAGAGTGTTTTTTTTTTAACAATGATGTAATAAAACAGTGACAATTTAAGTTTGAAGGGAGTAAAACCTGTGTTTATAGGCTACTAAGGAAATGTAATTTTGCCAAAGAAGAACTTTTATTTTAAATATTCATTTAAAAGCAGCCTACTTCAGTGTGATGTTACCATATCATCATGCTTAACACTGAGAATTTGAATAATTGTATTGATGATCAGGTGCAGATATCTAAATCAAAGAATATCATAGGTTCGGGCGGTTGGCGGGTGGATGATTTATTTGTAACAGTGAATTTGGGTGATGTTAGACCTGATCCGCACATCTCTAGTGCACAAGCCCTATAGAGTCCCCTTTAAAGTTCAGCTACAAGACATTTTCTTTGTTCAGTTTGCACACCGAACATGGATTGAAGCTCTTAATTTTGAATACTCAAAGTGCACTAGATTAATTAATTTATTTTTAAAACGTACAAAATTTTCTTCTGGGGGACCATGCACCCAGACCCCTCTATAGGGACAGAGGTACACCTACCACAGTCTTACAAAGTCCCACGGGAAACACTGTATATATGATAGTGTTCTTAAATAAAAATCTAATTATCTTAATATTAATACCTGATGGTGTGCTGAGTCTCAGATTCTATCACTCGGAACCAGTTATTGACATCTGCGCATGTCTGATGGTTTCCGGACCATGGAAACAACAGGGGCTGGAAACCGAGTACACATTGGAACGGTGTTAATCCAGTGGTCTGGGAGTTCGGCGCATACTCGGCCCAGGCAAGGAACCAGCTCCAGGAGTTCTGGTGGCCTTGGGAGCATTGATAAGCTGCTCATCTAAGGTCAGTTGGATGGGGCCGACAATGAGACTAGAGGGAACGATTGACTCAGGAGACTCTGGAACTTCGTCAACAATCGAAACAGGGTGTCAGCATTTGTGTTTTTGGAACCAGGGCAATAGGATATGGTAAAATTGAATCTGGTGAAAAATAAGGCCCACCAGGCTTGTCGGGGGTTAAGTCTCTTGGCTTCCCGGAGGTATTCAAGATTCTTGTGATCAGTTAATACAGTAAACATTTGGTGGGCTCCCTCTAGCCAATGCCTCCATTCTTGTAAGGCAAGTTTGATGGCCAGAAGCTGTAAATAATAGGGTGGAGATAAACAATAAACAGTGGAGAAACTTTGAGGATCTCCACCTCTCCAACCCCAGAGTCACAAACAAACAGGTTTCAATTTGAAATGGCATGTCTGCCTTTTATTTTCAAATTAAGAAGGGGTTCAAAAGAAAACATTGACATGAAGTAAAGCATTACGAATAAACCCCCAAAAATACAAACAAAAACATTACCTCGGGAGAAGGTCCCGAACAAAAGAAAACAAAAATACCTCTACCTAAAAGGGGAATAAACATTAACTTAAATATTCATAAAAGAAAGAAAACAAAACAACATAACTTCCCTCACTCCCTAACTAACTATTAAACAGGAGAAAAGTTATGGATATCCTCCACCCTACGTTACCCATAATCTCTTATCTGATCATAAATAACAAACTCAAATAAACGCTATGACACATATTGTGACCAACCAACAAAGAACGCGACAAGCACTAACTCGTCTGGGATTGGAGAGCAGAACAACCTCAAATGCTGCAATGTTGCTCTGCTTTCTCAGCGCTCTCTCTGCAGTTTTATATTGGAATCCTCAGGACACACACCGATCAGTGTGTGGACAGTGCTCACAGGTGAATTTGTACAGGTGGTAGCCATTAACCTATCAGGCAAACACAATGATGATGATGATACACAGATGAATGAAGACGACGAAGGACGTGACACTTCGTTGCAAAGGTATGTTGTCAAGTAGAGGTTCTGTATAGAACGATGAGACCAGACGAAGGTGAACTAAGGAGTGCTGGCTTATGTAGAGAAGGTACCCTAGTGAAAAAAGTATGCTAAGTAAACTTGCAGCCAGAATAATTATCAGTATATTTCAAGTGTGTTAATGATTAGTTAACTTAAAGTGTGCTATTTTGAAACAACTAATTTTGTACTAAGTATATTTTAGTTGTAATTAAGTTGTATAAAAACACAACTTTAAGTATATTTAGTGTGCTTTTGTGTGCTAAATTGGTACAACTTCAAGTATACTTAGTACACTTTAAGTATATGCCTGTGTAGGGACTAATTACATGCTTGATTAGTGATATTAAAGTGTACTTTATTTGTGTTATAAGTATATTTTATTTGTGTTATAAATATACTTTGTGTTATAAGTATACTTTATTTGTGTTATAAGTACACTTTATTTGTGATTTAAGTACATTACAAATTTGTGTAATTATACATTTGATTACTTTATTACATTTTCTGTACCAGTTTCATGGCTGATAAAAAATATTTATGGCTGGTATTAAAAATATTTATTGGCAGGTGTGGCAAAAAGTTAGTTTTAGGCCATGATTCTGACCTTGACTGTATATGTTAAATCAGATTGACAGGTACAGATGTGGCATGATAAAGATGATGATCTGTCTGAGAGTTTATTCTGATGGTCAATCTGACTGTGTTTTACCTTCTGATGGTTTTGCAACTTTTGATCTTCTAAGAGCTCATGGACAGACACACACTTCCTGACAACATGTACTGAACAGCTGCAATGTTCATATCACAATATTATTACTTTATCTAAACTGTATCTTGTACTTTCCAAATAAATCTGTCCATCTCAGGTTTGATAAGAAAGCTTGTAAATTAATTACTGATTAACATCATCTAAATGTTTTGAAGTGGTCCTTCTACTTAAAGATGTGGCTAAACACCTCCTTCACTGTTTTCACGTACACCTCATCAGTCGGAGGTTTTCTTGCACTGCCGGGCTGCAGGAACTTGCTGATTCTTGGTAAGGCCTTCATTCTTTCCTGGAACGCCTGAGAAACAAATGAAAGGTTATATGAAATTCATAATCATAATGCTGAAAATGAAAAACATTTTTATTAGGCCGATAACAGAAATGATCAGTTTGATTCATGGACTTTGGTCAGACAACTCACTGCTTCACTAAACTGAACCAGATTACTCTCTCACTCCCTACTGTATATCCGACATTTAGTACTGTGTTTTTTATTTGTATTAAAAATAAATTGGAATGTTTAATGAAACTTAACATCACTCTATTCTCAAACAAAAATGACTGTATGCCAATGTTTAAAGAGGTTTTTTTTTTTGTAATACATTGTAATAGCCTACTAAAACATGTCAAAAAGTGTCTTTAAGTACTATGTACTAACATTTAAATGAATCATTTGCACTTATTGTGAACATATGTATTTACATTGCACTTACATTTACAATACCTGCATGCAATTACAGCTGTAATTATTTTCTGTAATTACATCAATAGTGACACTGTTAAACTCTTAACCCACCCTTAAACCTGCCCATACCAGCAAACCTGTCCTAATCTTACCCGTATCAGCTCAACAACAGCAAGTGTTCATCAACATCAACACAGTAAGTACATAACAATTACTTTTTTGATGTAAGAACACAGTAGTTAAAGACATGTATAAAATCCCTGTTGACTCTTATTTTGAATTCGTTCGTGACATCTCATGTGGGCGGAGTCGTGGACATGCCCAAACAAGTTCAGTAAAAAGACTGTTCTGCCGCTGCAACGAGAGAGATCATAGTTTGTTAGGTGTGTGTGCGTTCTTGACAACGTAAGTTTACATTAATATACATTGCCTTGTGAATGTGTATGTATACAGACGTTTGTATGCATATTCAATGCTATATTGTTTTGCTGTGATATGCACGTGCTAAGAAGAGTTTCGATTAACAGACGGACAAATACGTGATAAAGTTCTGTGTTTCCTGCAAATACCTATACTAATGATGCTGAAATGGATCGCTGGAATATTTGTGCTGATATTATATTTGTATTACAGTTCGATTGTGTTGTTTACGTGATGTTTAACGAGTAGGCCTATTTGATTGTGTCAAAGTCCCTTTAAGACAAGTCATTTCACTCGGCGGCCATCTTTGAAACGCCTCTCGGGCATCCTGGGCATCATGCAGCTCCTATCTCTTTGAATGGGGAAACATCAAATTCTCCAAAGCTGTTTGCCAAGCTTTCGATTAAATTTCATATTTGAAATCACCAATGAAATGTGACAACAACTGTCTCATAAATTTTTTTTCCAAACGCTCAAATCATGACAAAAAACAGTATTTAGGCTGGATCAAGCTAATGCGCATGCGCAGACCTAAATGCGCGTCTCTTGTGCCTTATTTCGGAGGCGCGCATCTGACTGTTTCTATAGAAACCGGTGCTTCTAACGGCCGCTGCAGTGACGCGATGACTTTACAGGTCGGTGATTGGCTCTTATTTTGAAGGCGGGACTTATTCCGCCATATTGCGCGTTACACTTTCTCCCATTCAAAACAATACGAGTGACACGTCTTGTGTTATTCTATAGTCTTTGATTGTGTTCAGCACGATATCATGAGGCAGCAGTTGTTCTATTACTGGAGCAAGAGCTCCGCCTAGTGGGCATTAGTTTAATTTCAGTCTGTATTCCCAATTCAGCGTTGCTTTATTTGTGATGTATATTTGCAAGCATTGCACTTGATATTTGAGAAGTTTATTTAATTTATTATTGTTATTTTATTTCAGAAACCACACACACAAACTGTATCAAACCCAAACTGCTGGACTATTGGAACTCTTGAACTTTCGCCTATAAACCTTCTGATCGAGGTTGAGGATTAGATGTTGGCAAGCCAGTGCATCCACGCACATACATCTTTAACAAGACACTTAATATAAAATGTGACCAAAAATTGTAAAGTATTAAGCAAGTTAAGTCAGTTTTGGGGTTGATGGTCTGTGTGGGAAAGTGTGGAACAGCACCTGGATTTTGGGAAAGGTTGACAGTATTGTAGGGAATATCTCTTGCAGCATCAGAGTGGCTTCCAGAAGGTGAACGTCAGCGCGGCTCAACTGGTTTCCCACCAGGAAATCAGAGTTTGCAAGACCCTAAAAAAGTCATACCAGAAATTGAATGATTTCATTTATCCAGTGTGGAGAATCATGCTTCATAATGGGAGGAATGAAAAGTCAGAGCTTTCAGTACCTTTTCAAACACAGGAAGGAAGCGCTCTTTTGCCTTTTGCTCTATATTACTGAGCTGTTTCTGCTTGTTTTCGGATGTAAAATAATACATTATGATAATATCCATTAGATCGCTGGTACCCTCTGTATACATGTCAATCCTTCAGGACAAAAATACAGTGAAAATTGCTCAGGTGTGGTGGAAAAACAAGGCAACTGAATCTTATTTAAAATAACTGATTACAGAAGTCTAGTTTCATAACGGTTATGAAACAGTCTGCATTAAAAGTGTATACATACAAAGCCCGTTCTTTAAGGTCTTTTCCATAGAGGTTGTATTTTCCAGCGATGTAATTCATGATAGCCCTCGACTGCACAAGCTGCATCCCATCTATTTCAACCAAAGGCACCTGCTGAAACATCAGGGCTCCATCTACAATAAACATAGGAAATCACATTAATATAGGTTCATAAAACAAGAAGAGATGATTGATGAGGAATTTAATGAATAGTTAACATACCATCTAGCAATTTAACATAATGCTCCCTTTTGGTCATAAACACCTCCTCAAACTGTGAACACAACACCAAAATAAAGTCAAGGTGAAAAAAGCAAATTCATCTCAAGATCTCATTACAACATTTAATTTCTAAAGTTTTGTGATTGTTTGTCATATACAAACTATTTTTATTACACATCCTTAGGAAAAGTTACATATATGTAAAGTGTAAATCGATTGCTACTTTTTTTTCTTTTTTTGTACAGACGTGGAAAATTTACTAGACTTTATGCAACAAACCTCGACTCCAGCTGCAGGCCAAAAGCCATCGGATCGACTCCATTTTCCCTCTTCCATTGAAGTAATGCAGCACAACTTTCCCAGACATTTTCACAAAATAAAGTGACACTTCAAAACTCTTTGCTGTGCAGCAGTGTGTGAGCTATGCAGGTTTTTTTTTTTTTTTTTAGTTTTATTTTATGTTGACTATTCATGGTGTTGCATAATTTGTGGGTGGTGCTAAATGGGCATGATCAGGACAAAGGGCACAAACTTACACCCACTGTCCTACTAACACGCACGTCTACACAATATCTTGTGAATACAAATGCTGATATCAATAACCCCAGTCGAGGTATTAAGTAAATAACACATAATTCCACCGTTTCATGGATCAGTTTTCTACAGCTCAAGCTTTTCAGATAAGCATCTGCTGATCAAATGAATGAAAAATAAAGTAAAAATGCTTGAGCACCAATGGTAAAACGTTCATTTGTGCATGTATACTTTATGACATTAAACAGCACTATTGCAAGCCGTTTTATAACTTTATGCCCCAGGCACTTCTCATATGATTAAATTATATCCATGGCTCATCAAAATACAACTGTAACTATCTAAAATATAATTTGTATGGTCAAACCAAAGCATTACATGAAAATTACGCATGCCAAAATATGTGCACAATTTGTTTAATTTATAAACTAATGCTGCGTTCCAGATGAGCATGGACCTGGGAATATGTCAAATTAAATGTCCCACTTCAGACCTTTCAGTTCCAGTAATCACACATCACGTTCACATTATGTCAAATGACATGTCTCGCTGTGGTCGAGGTTGATAGATATACCCTGAGTTTACACGCTGAATGTCAGACTTTGACTGGTGTTCCAGATGTTATTTCCTAGAAGGAACGCACACTGTAAAAAGTAATACGCTCTATCTACTCAATAAAATTGTAGCAACAGATTACAAGCAATATTATTAATTAAATTCAACATATAAAAATTGAGTTAGAATTAATCAAATTAATTCCTTAAAAGTCAACCATTTAAAATGTGTAAAATTAGCAAACACAATTACAAAACCCCACAAACTGACATAAAAAGCAGAGTCAAACTGGCCAACTAAATAAAACACTGATCACCATGATAGTGACATTTTCAATAAAATCAACATCTAAACCTTTGTTAATTCTTGTGTTTCTCTTTGCTTCAGTGATTCTGCTTGTTATCATCAATGTTGGCAATAAAAAATAAAGAGTTCTTAATTCATCTTTGACGTCTGTCTGTTATTCAGATATTTTTGTTTAAATTTTACTCGTTTTAAATGGTTGACATCTAAGGAATTCATTTGATTAATTCTAACTCAGTTCTATTTGTTGAATTTAATTAATAATATTGCTTGTAATCTATTGCCAAAATTTTATGGAGTAGATATAACGTATTACTTTTTACAGTGCAGCATAACATCACAGAAACTACGAATATCCACTTTTATGCTTAGTCATCGTGATTTTCAGTTTACGTAATCCTTAAGTACGGCAATAGCAGTGCTGTGTGTTTGCATAGCAGCTAAGCATTCTGGGAAATACAGACTGTCTTAGTTTAAAAAAAAAGTATAATAAACAAATAAGCAGAATTTGTATTCATATTGTGTTTTATACATACATATTTGATGCAGCCTGAAGCCGGTCGTGTCTGCTGTATATATACTGTGTGAAAGTGTGCTTGCTTTTGGATGCAATAATAACCAACTGCAGAACCACAGAGCCACACGTCACAGCAATTTGATGACAGCAGCGCTAGGCCAGCAGTCTCAGACCGGTGTTATGGTGGAGCTTATAGTGTCATTAAGGGCAGGTTTAGTGGTGGGGTGGGCTTAAGGTAGAGGTTATAGTGAAGGGTGAGGTTAGTGGTTTTGCCGGGATATGTGATCGTCAGCACCACCCTAACTTTCCTCAAACTGCTGTGACGTGTGGTTCTGCAGTTAGATATATCTCTGCGGATGTGAGGGCGATCTGGCTGCGAAATTTGTCACCCCATTGATTGTTGGGTTGATTCGGCTGATCTGGCTGGCTAGGCAGGTGTCCCCTTCCTCCTTCACCGCTCCATATGTGTCCCTCCCGAAGCTCCGCGCTCGGTTGAAGAGGACGTGTTCTCCCGGGGGACGAGCATCGTTGGTATAGAAGTAGCTGCACTCCCCTGCTAGAACCTCCAAACAAGCTTAAGGCCCATTTGTAGGAGAAATGTAGGGAAGTCGAGCTCCAAGACTTCAAGCACATCCAAATGAGGCACTGCATGTGGCAGTCTGCCTTTCTTTTGTGAAAATACGTAATGTACCACTTTGCTTACATTTCTTACCACTTTGCTTACATTACTTAAGTTTTGTTTACCTATTGTTTATTCCTTTCATATTTGGTATCATTTTAAATGTCTCGGTGCGATTGGTAAAATGGTCTCAATTTCACAGCAGTCACTGGTATTATGAAGAAGATTGAAAACTAAGGAGAATTCTGTCCTCCTTTCTCCCCCCAAAACAAGTGTTGGTGTAATAAATATTTACAACCCTTTTGTTCTGGTCTGTATATAAGGTAAAGTGCAAAGCAGTCGGGGGGGATCATCTGTGGCCATAAGCCTCCGTGCAGAGATGGGTGAATGTCTGAAGACATTCACACATCACTCTGTGTATATTTCTTTGAGTAATTGATGTTATGCATTTATTATTTCTGAATTGGCTTCTAATTGTCTAACTGTAATGTAATTGGCATGATACATTTTTACTTGACAAATAAAATGTTATATTTGGTTTATTCTGTATTATTTTTGATTCATTACTTCTAGTAGATTAAAGCGAAGGTATTACCGCAAATCTGTGTTCAGGATTGATCATACGGAAGGTTTAATAGATGGAGCATAGGGCACATCAATTAAGTCCATTTCGATTTCTGACTATCGCTGCCTTAAATAAGTTCCAGTTTTCGTAAATATATAAAAACTATGCTTTTTGTTACGAGTAAGCAGAGCGCGACCGACTTAAAGGTAGATATTTACCCTGCATCCAATGTTTAAGGTCAGAACTGACGAGTTTGTGTCCGAGAAGAGCATTCAGTCGGCCGAAGTGACTTTTCTAAAGCGATACCGGGACCGCAGTGAACGAATAATTGAAGATATAAGGTAATCAGAATAATCAAAAATCTAAATTAATGCATAACCAATGATTAATTTCTAATTGGAAACACAACCTAAGAGAAATAATCAATTAAAATTGGAGTCAGATTAAGCGAGTGAAATTGAGTGAACTTCACAGAGGTGCTGAAAAGACATACACGCGTTAACCTTCGCCCAGGCCGTCGGATTCCGTTTTTTGGGCCGATGCGGGGTTCCTTACAAGTTCACTAACAAAAACAATGTAGAAGTAAGAAGCTCCCAATTTCTGATTTCACTTGGGGCTGCCGTTTCAGAAGGTTGGTGAGTGGATGAATGATGGAGCTGAAGTTGCGGACGAACCGACAGTAGAAGCTGGAGAAACTGTAATTCTTTGACTGTGGTGGGTATGGGCCAGTCACGGATAGGAGCAACCTTCCCCTCATCCATCTGGATACCATCTTTACTGATGTTGTAGCCAAATAACTGGACTGATGGAACTGGCATTTCTCTGCCTTGAGATACAGGTGGAATACTCGTAGGCATTGGAGGACCGCTGAGACGTGCCGGCGATGTTCGGCCAGGCTCCAGGAGCACAGCATGATGTCATCGATGTAGACTAGGATGAACTGATGTAGGTACTTCTTCAAAGTAAGGTTCGATTTTTGTGATTTTTAAAAAAAATAAAAGATCTGGCTGGCCAGCTGGCCGGTACCATTTTTATGAATTCTAACAATGCAATGTTGTGAGAACATGAATGTGAACAAATGTGAATGACACTCGTGACAGTTGACAGACCAGCGCTGCATCGTCATGAAAGTTTAAGCTTTGCCAATTGAAATATTCAAGCGCAAGAAGACACGAAAGGGAACTCAATTCATTACATGCTGTGTGGGAAGTTTTCTGTGCATAAACATCCGAAACGTGCGCCCAGAAATCCGCGTCTCAGCGCACGAATACTGAATTGAGCTCTTTCATGTCTTCTTGTGCTTGAAAATGCCCGCATTAGCAAATATCTTCATAAACATAGTCAGTTATGTCTTAAGTGAACATAAACAGCTGAGAAAGAAAATGTGTATATTGGATCCGTGCATTAGGTCTTAAAGGGACAGCAACCTAATAAACCTACTGCCATCTGTGTCCTTAATGTTAAAGGGTTAGTTCACCAAAAAATGACATTTCTGTCATTAAGTACTCACCCTGATGTCATCCCAAAACCGTAAGACCTTCGTTCATCTTCTGAACACAAATAAAGATATTTTTGATGAAATCCGAGGGTATCTGAACCACATATAGGCAGCAACGTCATTGCACCTTTTGAGGTCCAGAAAAGTATTAAAGACATTGTTAAAACAGTTGACGTGACTGCAGTGGTTCAACCTTAATGTTATGAAGTGGCGGGAATACTTTTTGTGCGCAAAAACTAAACAAAGATAACTTTATTCAACAATTTTAACTGCTGTCATACGCTGTTGGCGTAATGAAGCAGCGCTTCGTGTTTATGTCAGAACGCTGGTGAATTGGTCGACGCTGTTCACGTGATCCACATGATACATGCATGTGATGCCGACGCAGGAGCTAGCCAATAATGAGTTGGCACTGCAACATAAACACCGTATGAGAATGACAGGGAGTGAAGAAATTGTAGAATAAAATCATTATTTTTGATTTATTTTTGAACACAAAAAATATTCTCTTCGCTTCATAACATTAAGGTTGAACCAGTGTAGTCACGTGGACTATTTTAACGATGTCTTTAATAACTTTCTGGACCTCAAAAGGTGCAATGGCGTTGCTGCCTATGTGTGGTCCAGAAACCTCTGATTTCATCAAAAATATCTTAATTTTTGTTTAGAAGATAAATGGAGGTCTTACGGGTGTGGAGACGACATGAGGGTGAGTAATTAATGACAGAAATTTCATTTTTGGGTGAACTAACTCTTTAATCAAACAACAAAAGACAAAGAAAAATCATTCACTGCTATTGACTGAATAACTTTTGTAACTTTAATAAGGATTATTATTATATAACTATGTTTAATTTATACAGTGCAGTGTTATTTTACATTTGATTGCTTTATTAAATATCAGTAACAGTTTCATGGCTGGTAGAAAATTGCTGGTAAATTTTTTAAGTCACTGGCCATTGGGCAGGTGCGGCAAAAAAAATTTTTAGGCCATAATTCTGACCATGACTGTATATGTTAAATCGGATTGACAGGAGCAAATGGTCAGTTTGGACAGATGGACAGTTTATTCTGATGGTCAATCTGACTGTGTTTTACCTTCTGATGGTTTTGCAACTTTTGATCTTCTAAGAGCTCATGGACAGACACACACACACTTCCTGACAACATGTACTGAACAGCTGCAATGTTCATATCACAATATTATTACTTTATCTAAACTGTATCTTGTACTTTCCAAATAAATCAGTCCATTTTAGAATCTCAGATTTAATAAAAAAGCTTGTAAATAAATTAGTAATTAACATCATCTAAATGTTTTAAACAATTTGTTTTTGGCAGTCCTTCTACTTATAATAGTGGCTCAACACTTCCTTCAAGGTTGGTATCAAATCTTCATCACGTGGAGGTTTTCTTGCACTGCCGGGCTGCAGGAACTTGCTGATTCTTGGTAAGGCCTTCATTCTTTCCTGAAACGCCTGAGAAACAAATGAAAGGTTATATGAAATTAACAATCATGATGCTAAAAAAGAAAAACATGTTTTATTAGGCCGATCACAGGAATTATCGGTTTGATTCATGGACTGAATTGGTCAGGCAACACACTGCTTCACTAAACTGAACCAGATTACTCTCTCACTCCCTACTGTATATCCGACAATCAGTACTGTGTTTTTTATTTGTATTAAATATAAATTTGAATGTTTAATGAAACTTAACATCACTCTATTCTGTCTGTTTGTTTGTACACCAATGTTTAAAGAGTCTTTTGTAATAAATTGTAATAGCCTACTAAAACATGTCGAAAAAGTGTCTTTAAGTACTATGTACTAACATTTAAATTAATGATTTGCAGTTTTTGTGAACATATTGTACATTGTACTTATATTTAAAATACCTGCATGCAATTACAGCTGTAATTATTTTCTGTAACTACATCAATAGTGACACTGTTAAACTCTTAACTCACCCTTAAACCTGCCCATACCAGCAAACCTGTCCTAATCTTACCCGTATCAGCTCAACAACAGCACAAGTGTTTCAATACAACATCAACACAGTAAGTACATAATAATTACTTTTTTGATCATAGTATCATAGTAGTTAAAGACACTTAATATAAAGTGTGACCAAAAATGGTAAAGTATTAAGCAAGTTAAGTCAGTTTTGTGGTTGATGGTCTGTGTGGGAAAGTGTGGAACAGCACCTGGATTTTGGGAAAGGTTGACAGTATTGTAGGGAATATCTCCTGCAGCGTCAGAGTGGCTTCCAGAAGGTGAACGTCAGCGCGGCTCAACTGGTTTCCCACCAGGAAATCAGAGTTTGCAAGACCCTAAAAAAGTCATACCAGAAATTGCATGATTTCATTTTTCCAATGTGGAGAATCATGCTTCATAATGGCAGGAATGAAAAGTCAGAGCTTTCAGTACCTTTTCAAACACAGGAAGGAAGCGCTCTTTTGCCTTTTGCTCTATATTACTGAGCTGTTTCTGCTTGTTTTCGGGTGTCTCGATAGTCCACAGCATGATAATATCCAATAGATCGATGATACCCTCTGTATACATGTCAATCCTTCAGGACAAAAATACAGTGATAATTGCTCAGGTGTGGTGGAAAAACAAGGAATCTTATTTAAAATAACTGATTACAGGAGTCTAGTTTCACAACAGTTACGAAAAAAAGTTTAATTAAAAGTGTATACATACAAAGCCCGTTCTTTAAGGTCTTTTCCATAGAGGTTGTATTTTCCAGCGATGTAATTCATGATAGCCCTCGACTGCACAAGCTGCATCCCATCTATTTCAACCAAAGGCACCTGCTGAAACATCAGGGCTCCATCTACAATAAACATAGAATCACATTAATATATAGGTTCATAAAACAAGAAGAGATGACCCAGATAGCAAACTGACATAGAATTAACATAGAAACGACGTTTCTCATGAGTGACATCGAAACGTCGTTGATCTCTGACGCTGATCCGGCATCGTTTTGATCATCGGGGTAATGTTGAATCAACGTCAGACGCGCCATTCAAAACTAACAGAAAATCGACGCAACTGGTTTGCTTAGCTAACATTGAAGCGATGTTGATTTCAGTTGAGTGAAACAATGTTCTAGAATCAACTTGAAATCGATCTAACCCAACGTTGATGTTGATTTCATCTATTAACAATAAACATATTTTCTACTTGTTTTAAAAATCTCAAATACTTAATACTAAAAGATAAATTAGTCTGTTTACAAAATAATCACACATTGCTTTAATAATTACAAAATACAGTTACATATAGCCTACATCGTTAGAGCATACAAACCTTCTATACAAGACTAACGTAGAAAAGGTATTTACACTCAAATACACACAAAGAGGTATAAAAGTAAATTACAGGGCAGGCTTTTATAAATAGTCTCAAGTTACAAATTAAAAGCAATATTTACTCAAGAATAAAACAGGTCATATTCTTTTGTGTTATTTTCATTGGGGCACAAAAGCAGATGTAAGGCAGAACATTAAAAGACTGACAGCCTGAGTCACAGTTCACTATCGCTGCTTCTTTTCTAACTGTGACTGAGATTTGTGGAACACAAAAGGATCGAGTCACATAATAAAGACATATGGGTCAGTAGATGATTTTTAAAAAATTTTTACCCTTGAAAATAGAGAACAGAAGAATATAACAGATAAGTTGGTTTTTCCTTTGCAATTAAAATGTAAGGTCCTTGCTTTTGTAATAAACTCATCAGGGATGAAAAAGGTGAGTAAGATGTAACCCAAAATTTCAGTTTTTTATTTATTTGCCTCAAACTGTTAATATCTTTTGTACATTTTCATATAAAATGGCAACCTTTTATGTAAAATTTACATTTCTTTATTCATGGAGATAACATGTAAAGTATGCCCTGTGCTATTTAGTGAACATTTCTATGACCTGGTGGAAAACAAACACTCGAAAATGACCAGTAATTACCACTGTAACTAGTAGATGGCAGCAGAGGATCACCTATTAGCTCTCGCCTTTTTCACACCCTAACAGTTCTCTACGTGTTTCGCTTTTTGTGGTATCATAACTATACATTATAAAATCTCTATTATAACATTTAAAGATTACTTTTTGTCGAAGTTTAGGAATATTTTAGATTTATTTTATAATTATTATTATTGACATTTATATGAAAATTCAAATATTTTAAACATTGCTTTTTTTTTTTTTTTTTTTTTTTAATAGACACGTGAAAAAGTGCATATTTTAAGTGCGTACATATTATGAGTCTATAGTCTGATCATACTCCCCCCCCCAAAGTACATTTTATCAGTTCCAAATCAATCTAAATACCGTTCTACCGTTCATTTTGTATATAATAATTTATAAGTGATATAATTGTTTACAAGGGCACCTTTATTCAGGTGTGCATAATTATTAAGCAGGTTTTCTTTCACAGATAAAATGGGCCAAAAAAGAGATTTAACCACACTGAAAAGTCACTATTGAAATTTGAACATTAAACTGTGACCATTGGAAGAGAAATGCTGATTTGGTCAGCAGGGTCCAGCCCTTGTTAATTATTGAATATCACTAGATTATACAGTACCGGTCAAAAGTTTATTTTAAAATAATTTTAAAATTTAAAATAATGGTTTTCTATTTTTATATACTTTAAAAGATAATTTATTCCTGTGATCAAAGCTGAATTTTCATCATCAATACTCCAGTCTTCAGTGTCACATGATCCTTCAGAAATCATTCTAATATGATGATCAATGTTGGAAACAGTTGTGCTGCTTAATATTGTTTTTATAACCTGTGATAGTTTTTTCAGGATTCATTGATGAATAAAAAGTTAAAAAGAACAGCATCTATTCAAAATAGAAATCTTTTCTAACAATATAAGTCTTTTCTATCACTTTTTTATCAATTTAACACATCCTTGCTAAATAAAAGTATTAATTTCTTTAAAAAAAAGAAAGAAAAAAAATTACTGACCCCAAACTTTTGAACGGTAGTTTATATTGTTACAAAAGATTTCTATTTTTAATAAATGCTGTTGTTTTTAAACTTTTTATTCATCAAAGAACACTAAAAAAAGTATCACAGGTTATAAAAACAATATTAAGCAGCACAACTGTTTCCAACTGTCACCATTATGTTCAGTTCTAGGACTTTCAGTTTGTTGTCACTTGTGTTCCCTGTTCCACATTGCCGCCACTCATCAGTCACTATGGACACTATCGATCCTCACAGCTGTTCGTCATTTACCTTTGTGTATTTAACTTCCTGCCTGAGTTCAGTTCATTGTTATTTGTATGTGTTGCTGCCTGCTCGCCTGTCTGTTGGATCTTTAATATATTAAACTACGTGTTGGATTGTACTCGTCTTCCTCGTCTGCCTTCCTGCAACACTACGTGACACCAACATTGATAATAAATCATCATATTAGAATGATTTCTGAAGGCACTGAAGACTGGAGTAATGATGCTGAAAATTCAGTTTTGATCACAGGAATAAATTATATTTTAAAGTATATTAAAATAGAAAACCATTATTTTATCTTTTTCTGTATCTTTTATCAAATAAATGCAGTCTTGATGAACAGAAGAGACTTCTCTCAAAAATATTAAAAATAGCTGTTTCCAAACTTTTGACCGGTACTGTATGTAGATTATATACAAAATTAATAGTAGTTAATAAGATTGATTAGGTTTGGCATTGGTAAAATGCGCTTGAAAAAAAAAGATCAGAATATCGACTCTAATTATGCATTAACTGTATTATATCTAGTATTATTGTAGCAAAACTGAGCACCTGTGACAGTGGAAGGTGTAGAGAATATTCCAGTTAAGTCACTGAGAAAATGTTTTAGGAGTTGCAAACTTGCTGCATTGCACATCTGAGCTATTTGCCCTTTTAATACTGCTGGATACTTTTTATAATTGCTCATTTTATATATCGCCATTTTATGTTTTATGTAAAGCACTTTGAATGGTTTTGTTATTACAAATAAACTTGCCTCACCAAGTCAAAAACTCATATTTTCATATCATAATGACCTAAAGAGTTCCAATATCTCTTGTCTTACTATGCACTAAATTTTGACAGTGAATAAAAGTACAAGGTGTAAAGTATCTTCATTCTACTTGTTCTTGGAAGCTGCTTATAATCAGTTACCAATTTTAGACGTCTGGTACAGAGATCTATATGGTACAGAAATAAAAGATAATGATATCTGTTGGGATTCAATATGGGCCAATTTTAAAGTCACCCTGTAATGAACAATTTTATCCCTTAAAACTCATCTTTGATCACCAAAATGACATATTTAAACATTTTTTTCCTGTGAAAAAAAATTCTTAATGCCTTAAAACAGCTTGAATGTAACTGTACACCCTTGCCTCATTTAATATGAATATGATAATTAGCCCCGCCTCCACTCACTCGCACGAGCTCAGACGAGATGCACTTGGTCAACTTACTGAGGTAAACGCTGCACACTAGTATCTCTTTTTACAACGTCGGACACATAACAGTAATTAATATGATTAGCGTTTTGCTTGACTACGTTACCAAACAGCTAATGATGTGTAGCTAATGTTACACAAACCATGCTAACAATCAATATCCTTACAAACACTTTGAACAACTCAGAACGTCAGTGGAGAAAGGCATATACTTCATTATAACATCGTAGTATGCATCATACAGCCGCCATATGGCTAAATCTACCCAAATCTCCCTTGCGCGGTCAGTTAATGCTATGCTAAAGCCCGCCGGCACATTGACGTGATTGGTTTAGACTTGTGCCGATATTCGGTAATGCGATATATCACGATAATGAATATGCACAATATTGTTATCGTGGGCACTTCAAAATATCGTAAATAGTAATTTATTGCCGATTAATAAAATTTTTATAATGCATTTAAAAACACTTTCCCCATCAACTGTATAAAATGCACAACACCGCTGTATTCTGCGTCAAAGGGACACGCACCCAACATGCATGAGAAGCACATGGCGGAACGAGTGAAGGAGACGCGCTGAATTTAATGTGCACGTTCACTCTCTGACAGCAGAGGGCGCTGATGGAACAGCAGAAGTGCAGCGGTTACCCCGGAAACCCCGCAAACAAAGCAACTGAGCTAGTTACGTTTTTTTTTTAAATGCTTCAAACAGCCATTCATTTATTTGTAATCTCAATGTTGTTCATCACAGCACCAAATACTTAATACTTAAAGACTTAATAGGCTATTTATTTTCAAACTTAAACATTTTTATATTTTAATCTGGACTACAACATGCCCTAATGATTAGAAATGTTCTGATTATTTGTTATTGTTCAGTAAAACTTTGAGACATACGGCTTCATTAGTTAACATGTTAATTCATTATTACCAAACTGACAATGAAAAATACTTATAAAGCATTAATTATTCTTAGTTAATGTTAATTTCTTAGTTACTGTTTAATAACATTACTAAAATCAAAAGAACTTATTTAATGGACCTGAGATAAAACTAACAATGATCAGTTGTATTTCTTAACTAACATTAACAAAAAATAATACTTTCTGTAACAAATGTAGCTATTGCTCAATCTTAGTTAATGCATTAAATAATGAGACCTTATTGTAAAGTGTTACCTGTTTATAGCCTAATTCTTTTGCACTTTAATCTGTTTGATCTGTACTTAATATATTTTTTGTGTGTTGTATTATTGTATTTAAACATTCAGAGTTTTTTTTTTTTGTTATTACAAAAAGAGTTCTTAAACTTGGTACACTATGACAACACTTTTTTTTTGCAACTTATTTCAATATCGTGATAATACTGTATACCATGATAAAAGCTTCAGCAATTAATCGCAACATGATTATGCCTAGTCATCACACCTCTAGACTGGTTACAAGGTAGTTTGTGACATTAGAAACACCAGCGATTTCAAACCGTGGGTTTGAGAGTGTCTTTGGTTTACTGCAGTTTTAAGGAGAAAATACTCAGCAATGGTGTTTACTTATGAATTTGCACATGGTTTGTCTTAAAGCATGTTAAAAACACCAGATAGACATATAAACAACATTAAAAACTTGATTTTCACCACAGGGGACTTTAAACTTGTTTCAAAAAACCCTAACCATGAAATAAATCACTACAAATTTACAAAATTAATGTATCTTGCCCCTAGAAAACATTATTTAATGAAGCTTTCCTCATCTTCCAATTGTAATTTCAGTTTGGGAGGTTTGGTAGGCAGGCACATACAAGTATATTTTTTGGGATTGTCCTGAAGTTAATTTTTGGAGATGGGTATCTACTACTCTGAAGGACATTCTGGAAACTGACATATCATGCTGTCCTAAACTTTTCCTTTTAAATGATGAAGTGCATCAAGGCACGTCCGAATTCAATGTTAGCTTCACTTTCACGTCTCCTAAGATCCCTTCATCTGATCGATTTTTGAAGGCAGCATAGATGTATCCTTAGCTGCCTTTGATATCCCACAATCCTGTGCTTTCCATTCTGTGACAGTTGAGCTAGAAAAATAAAGATGGTGTCCGAAAGTTGCGTTTGCTGACCAGTTTGAGTAAATGTACATTTTTAACCAACATTTTCCAAATTTGATGTAATTTCTAGCGAGAAATTACTACTGTAGTAATTAAATATTTGTTTAGTTCTCACCAAAGCTCGCGCTATATTGCTGTAGATCACTGAACTCTTACGCTGCCTCAGGAGTCTGTCCGAAATCCGTTTCATGAGGTGCCTTCGTGCACAAACGCTGCCTTACAAGTCATTGCTTAATAAGGCAGCGAGGCAGCAAGTCAGCTACCTAGGTTTTTGGGTGCAGCCTTTGTCTCCCTTATTTGACACACCCACTTCAGGTCTTGCAGTCTCTACTAATGAGCTGATGAGCTGAATCAGGTGTGACAGATGAGGGAGACATACAAAATGCGCAGGGCTGGGGGTCCTCCAGGACAGGTTTGGGAACCACTGATCTAAAGAAAAAAAGATATTTGTGTCTTTCATAACAAATTATAATAGGTTGTACAGTAAAAATAATTCTTTTTCAAATGTTTACTTGCATTTGATAATGTCATGCATCCCACAAGCTGCATGGGCGAAAACTACTTGTAAACAATTTTAAGACTATTTTGGCTATACTCATAGATGGTCAGATACAGGGCTATTGACAGGGGATGGTTTAGTTGATCATGATCTATAGCTGTTAAAATTAAACCACTGATTGCCTCGATTTCACCGGATGGGCTAAAAGCAGAGCTAAATTCAGAGCTAAATCGTGACTACAGATAGACCATGTCACGAAATGACACTACATCTTATTATTGACATTGCAAACATGATGGGATAAAACTGATGATTCATTGTAGCTGGCCAACTACAATGAATCATCAGTTTTATGTGGTCGGTCGGAGGCTCGGAGCTAAATCGCGGCGCACATACAGCCTAGAACATGTCAAAGAAATGAAACCAAATATCTTTTCACGGCTCTCGCTTATTCATGTAAATAGCTAATGATAACAATAATATGCCTAATAATAATAATACATTTATGCTTACACTTTTCACTGAGAGTTCAAAGGATCACCGCAGATCTCCGATAACGTTACCTACCGAAGTTTCAATATTAGACCAAATACGTCGGCGGTATCTGTTGATGAGTCAATTTCGACGTTGAATCGATGCTTTATTTTCGACATAGGCCTGATAACGGTCTGATGTAGCCTACCGACCAAATAGTGAACGTTGATTCAACATTGAAATTTGATCAACGACTGATACTGACCGTTACAACCAAAAATAGACGCTGATCGACGTCTGTTTGCTATCTGGGGATTGATGAGGGTTAATGAAGTCAACTTACCATTCAGCAGTTTAATATAATGCTCCCTTTTGGTCAAAAACACCTCCTCAAACTGTGAACACAACAAGGCGAAAAAGCGAATTGATCTCGAGATCTCATTACAACATTAAGTTTATAAAGTTATTGTTTGTCATATACAAATTATTTTTATTAACTTTTCCTTAGGAAAAGTTACATATAGTATGTAAAGTGTAAATCGCTTTCCACTTTTTTCTTTTTTGCATTTAAACGTGGAAAATTTTCTAGACTTTATGCAACAAACCTCGACTCCAGCTGCGGCCAAAAGCCATCGGATCGACTCCATTTTCCCTCTTCCATTGAAGTAATGCAGCACAACTTTCTCAGACATTTTCACAAAATAAAGCGACACTTCAAAACTCTTTACTGTGCAGCAGACAGTGTGTGTGCACTATGCAGGTTTTTTTTTTTTTTTTTTTTTTTAGTTTTATTTTATGTTGACTATTCATGGTGTTGCATAATTTGTGGGTGGTGCTAAATGGGCATGATCGGGACAATAAATTAGATTAAAAAATGCTACATCGTGCTAGTTTATTACATTAAACCGTACTCTCGCAAGCCGTTTCTGCCCAGGCAGACTTTATGACTAAAGTTATCTCAGTGAGTTCCAGTCATTACACGTCACGATTCACATGTTGACCACATGATGTCGCCATGACACAAGGAGAGCATACCATTGTGTGTGTGTGTGTGTGTGTGTGTGTGTCAATTATAGCAAAAAAAGGAATAAAACTATCAGGCCTAGTTTAATTGTAATACAAAATTATACATTATCAAAAAATTCGATAACTGTTAAAATAGCAGCCTGGCTATGTTGAAATAATGTGAAGAATAACCAAGTAGTTCAGTATGCTGCCTCAACTGATTTACACAGACATGGCAGAACAAATGTAAAGAAATAAAAAATAACCTATTGTAAGCTTAATCTTAACCAAAAGTTTGATATGACAAATCAGAATATATATATATATATACACATTAAACATTGAATGAAAAGTTTTTTTCTGCACGTAAATGTCGGAAACGTGCGTTTATTTCACAAATACTGACAAATACATATAAACAGCTTCATCTGCAATAAAGACAGCAAAGTTTGCATGTTACTACGGGCAGCAGAAAGTGTACGGCTTCAGCGCTCCGTATTCAACTCCTCCTCCGACTTCAAGCAGCAAATCTCGCCGATCGGTAAGTTCGTTTGAGATCTGACAAACACCTCGCCTTGAATTTACATGAAATTAGTCGACTACAGTCATCCTCAAACCACATTTGTGGCATATGTACAACTTTTGGGTGCACTTCATAGTGGTTTTCATCTTGCCACTTTCTTGGTAAAGAAAACAGCTCTTTACTCAAATTAATCAAAATGGAGTTATAGCGTTTTGGAACCAAACTCTTCATATATATATATATATATACACACACACACCATGGCGAGCGAACAACATTTCAGGAAGTGTGTTCATCCCTGCCCTCGCTTTATTACGGTGGGGATACACAACAAATGTGTGTTGTTTGTTTGGGAGCGCAGCACGCCCAGGCAGCTCTCGAAGGGGCTGCCTGTGAGCATCGTGCTCTCGCCGAGCCCTCTTTGAGCAGAGTGGCTCGGCTCGCGTTCCTCGCGGCTCGTGTTCCGCTTCTGCTGAGGCAGAGCGGCGTCTCAGGTCGTGGGGTTCGCAAATGGATCTGACAGAGGGGTTAGAGACGGGCGCTGTCCTATCTCAGCCTTCACCTGTCAGGTCCGATGTCAGATCTGAAGCTGGCTCTGGACTGGCTCATGGGTAAGCTTGAGGACGAGAGCAGGCACTGGGCTGAGCTCTGGGATTGAAGCGAGCACTGGGCTGAGCTCTGGGACTGGTACGAGCACTGGGCTGAGTTTGGGGGATTGGGACAAGCCCTGGGTTGAGCTCTGGGACTGGGACGAGCACAGGGGCTGGAGCCTGCACTGGACTCTGGAGTGTCGAACCATTAGCCAAAAACACAAAGTTGACAATCCTAAGTCAAAATAGAGATTCTGTCTCTTAACTGTTCATTTAACCCCGCATGAAAAAAGGAAATAAAGTCTTGGTCAGAGTAATGGGTCTGAGGGCCAAGTTCCAAAAAGTTTGCAGTGTGGGTTTCAAGAAGCCAGTCATCCTGAGTGAGGAGTATTAGATGGAAGCATGCAGTAGTTATATCCTGAATCTGCTGGTTCATGGTGACTGGAGCGGACTTGGAGTTTTCACACACTACAACGAACTCAGAGATTTCACTCTCTTGAGCGGATTCGAGGATTTCACTCACTGGAATGGACTCGGAGATTTCATACACAGGAATGGACTCAGGAAATTCTCTCACGTAAACAGACTCAGGAACAGTCTCTGGAATGGTGGGTTTTGGACATGAAGGCTGAGCAATGGAGAACTTCCTTAGAGCCTTTCTGACCAAACTTTAGCTGTTAGGTCAGGGCTGTTAGAAACTGCCTTCCGAGTCCGAGGGAAGACTGGAACAGACTGGGAAAAGGACTCACTGAAACTGACTGGGGAAGATTTCTCAATGGAACAGACTGGTGACTTTCTCTCTCAGGGACAGATTCTGAAAATGAGGACCGAAGATTGAAATCTTCTGAAGAGCTGTCTTGACGGCCATTATAGGTGGGTCTGTTAGCTTTGCCTGCAGGTCCACGCTGTTTGAAACAGCTTTCCTAGCCTGAGGAAAAACCTGAGCACTTTCCGTGATGGTGCTGAAAGCTGCCGTTGAATAACGAGAGGAGGGAAGCTGGCGTTGGCTTCACCCACAGTGAAGGACGAACCACTAAGCAACAGAGCGTAATCAAGATAGCCCTCCAGGGGAAAGGTGGTAGCTGACGTCGACATCCATTGATAAAGATGATCATCTAAGCCGCTCCAGAAAAAAAGTTTGGTAACACTTTCTATGAAGACCATGCTTATAATGATTTATAGTCATATTTATACTTATTTATAAGCACGTATTACTGTTCTATAAATATATTTATAAAGACTCAATGAGATATATACTGCATTATAAGAACAGTTATAGTTACATTTACATTATTTTTTATAATTATAAGCCATGCATTTGCTTTTTCAATGTGCATGCTCATAAGCCATAATATACTGACTTATAAATAATCAAATATAAAATAGTTCCAGAGGCACTTGTTTGCTGTATCAACTAGTTATTATGTCTTTAATGGCTAAAGTTTGCATTAGAGGTGATGAATGGTAATTTTGATTTGTTAAAATCTATATCTCCTTAGCCATTCACATGGTATTGCTTATAGCAGTTTGGAATTATACTTTAAAAATATTGTTGCAGTGTTTTGCTAGTATGTAATATTAAAAAAGATACTTTTTTTTTGCAACTGTTTGTATTGATTTCTTTTTCTTTTTTTTTTTACAGGAATTGTTGTTCATTAGTTACATTTACAAGTAAGCAACTTAAAATGTAAAATAAGCACATATTCGTGATTTCTTAACATTTGATTTATGTTTTCACTTTACTTAAAGCCAACAATGATGCATTTATAGAGATTAGTAACTATTATTACTCACAAAAAGTATTTATAAGAACACAACACGGCTATTAATAACAATATATTCACTAATTTGACAGAAATAAATTTGAATAAAAAGTCATTGTAACTATAATATAACATTATAGCAATGCCAGCTGCATCTTTATAAATACATTCATGGAACCATATGACTGACTAATTAATACTATCAATCAGTGTATAATAAATTATGAACATGCATTGAAAAGGAAAATGCATGACTTATAAGTAATTATAAAAATAATATAAATGTAACTATAACTGTCCTTATAATGTAGTATAGGTCTTATAAATATGTTTATAAAATAGTAATAGTTGCTTATAAATAAGTATAAATGGAGCTATAATTCATTATAAGCATGGTCTTCATAGAAAGTGTTGCTGAAAGTTTTTTTTAAGGTTTCCTCATTCCAAGGTACCTGACTGGAAAGATCAAGAAATTTTATTATAGCAGGTGGCAGAGAGCGGGAGAATAACCAGGTGAGTAGATTGAAGAGTGTGTGCTGGTGGAGTGTGTGCAGGTGGTGAGCAGGGAGGATTCTGGGAAGTGTAGTGCTGAGGAGACAGGCATGGTGAATGGAGCTGGTGACACATCAGGCATTATAGGAGTAGACTCAGAGCTGTTATCTTGGTAAAAGGAGGTTGCAAAAAGTATTGAATAAAATGGTGCCATTAATTGTGGACAACGTGTATTAGAGAAAAACATTTATTTCACAGATAGATTTCCCCCCATTTTCAATTATTTTACTTCAATGAAAGGTTAGATTTTTGTGAATTTTTTAAATAAAAGACCAAAAGGCTTAACAATGCAGATTTATTTTCTCAGGCATGCCAATTGAAATATTCAAACGCAAGAAGATGCGAAATGGAATTCATTTCATTACTCACTGTGTGGGAAGTTTTCTGTGTGCAAAAATCTGAAGCGCGCTCCCAGAAATCTGCATCTCAGACAGCACGCAAATACTGAATTGAGCTCTCTTTCTCGTCTTCTTTCACTTGAAAATGCCCGTATTGGCGAGTATCTTCATAAACATAGTCAGTTATGTCTTAAGTGAACATAAACAGCTGAGAAAGAAAACGCATGTGTATCGGTATATTGGATCCGTGCATTAGTTTTTAATGTGACAGCAGCCTAATAAACCTGCTGCCGTCTGTGTCCTTAATGTTAAACAACAAAAGACAGAAAAATCACTCACTGCTATTGACTGAATAACTTTTGTAATTTAATAAGGATTAAACTGTTTAATTTATACAGTGAAGACTATGCAGTGTTATTATACATTTGATTACTTTATAAAATTTTCTGTACCAGTTTCATGGCGGGTAAAAAAATATTTATTGGCAGGTGTGGCAAAAAAGTTAGTTTTAGGCCATGATTCTGACCATGATATGTTAAATCAGATTGACAGGTACAGATGTGGCATGATAAAGATGATGATCTGTCTGAGAGTTTATTCTGATGGTCAATCTGACTGTGTTTTACCTTCTGATGGTTTTGCAACTTTTGATCTTCTAAGAGCTCATGGACAGACACACACTTCCTGACAACGTGCACTGAACAGCTGCAATGTTCATATCACAATATTATCACTTTATCCAAACTGTATCTTGTACTTTCCAAATAAATTGGTCCATTTTAGCATCTCAGATTTAATAAAAAATTTGTTTTTGGCAGTCCTTCTACTTATAGTAGTGGCTCAACACTTCCTTCAAGGTTGGTATCAAATCTTCATCACGTGGAGGTTTTCTTGCACTGCCGGGCTGCAGGAACTTGCTGATTCTTGGTAAGGCCTTCATTCTTTCCTGAAACGCCTGAGAAACAAATGAAAGGTTATATGAAATTCATAATAATATTGATAAAAAAGATAAACATTTTTTATTAGGCAGATCACAGGAATTATCGGTTTGATTCATGGACTGAATTGGTCAGGCAACACACTGCTTCACTAAACTGAACCAGATTACTCTCTCACTCCCTACTGTATATCCGACAATCAGTACTGTGTTTTTTTTTTATTATTAAAGTAAAATTATGGCATTTGAACAGGTTTAAAAGCATGCAAGGTCAGAAAACACTTTAATTGTCTTATAATATGCATTTATTTTTACCTTATTTGCTCAACGACTTCCAGATTCGCTCAACGATTCATTTTGCCGAACCCCTTGTTTGCGCGACGCTAATCTGCGGTGATTGGTCAGATGACTTCTGCTGGTTAACACGGAGTACAGTATACAGTGCTTGCATCACTTACATTATATTATATAATAATGATAGCGCTCCGCTCTGTTCTAAAAATAAGGACTCAGAGAGGAATTAAGTTGTTTTGCGTTTATGTTAGCGAACCTAGCCCACAGCTCGGTGGTAAACACTCAAACAGTCATGGTATATGCCTTAGCCCAACGCAGAAATGTATTGATAAAGCACTGCAGTTGTACACCAACGTATTGCTCTATTCTTTATCATAACTCCAAGTAATTACAACGAAAAACATTTGACAAATTGCGAGTGAATAGATATTGCTGTTAGCTGGTTAGCCGGAGACCGACATACACACAGGCTAAATACGTATTTGTGCATGCTACAGAAAATGTGGTGATTCTGGCTCGGAATTTGGATGCGGAGACGTCACTGACATGTTCGGACTGAACCGTATAAGGGTTTCAGTCCAGTAACGTTCTTCTACTTAGGCCATTGAACTGAAACTCAGAACCGTGTGGATGTTAGACACTGGATTTTAGTCCTTGCTAATCGCATATTTGTCCAGAAGATTTCTATTGATTTTTTTTTACTTAGAGGACATATAGACTTGTGCTGTTTCAGTTGGATTGCACATCAGAACAGGTGAGGCTTTTTGTTTGGGGGCAGTTTTATATCTTGGCTCCTTAAAAACTTAACTAATTTAAATTATTTTCTCTGTGAGAATTATAATTACATTCTTTCCCACAAAACAGTCAGTCTGTCAAACAGGCACGTGCACACATAGAAATAAAAGGGGCTTGAGCCCCTGCCCTTTTTCTTCCTCGAGAGAAAGTGCCTTTTTTTCTGGGGTGCTTTTTTTTTTTTTTTTTTTTTTTTAAAATAAATGAACATATATTACTGTTTGCGCACAGCTTCCATGTCAAACAAATATATTTAGGCTACTGAGAAAAAAAAAAAAAAGAGAAGAAAAAAAAACTATATCAGGTCGGCTTCAGATGCTCTCCCTCCTCGCCACGCCATTCATTCCCGCACCCATGCGCGCCCCGCCCCACCCCACCTCGTGTTTGCTGCTGGCTGAAAACTTGTGACAACTATGCCCGGGAAAATGCAACTGCTGTCTGGCGATAAGAAGCGAAAAAGAAAAAAGCCCCAGATGGATCCATCCCGTGCATTTCTTTCAGGTAGCCTATGTATGTTCTCAAACATGTGAATTATTTTAATGTGCCATGCATTGCGTTTTGAACCATGGTAAAGATAATCTGTAGGGCTATCAATACCAGAAGAGGAGAATTCCACGGACGAGCATCCATGAACCGCATTATTCCAATTAAAACTATTTAATACCGCATTACATAATGCTATTCTTAAATCTACGCTTACACAGGATAATACATCAATAAAAGTTTAAACCCTCGCTCTGTCTTTGCATGTTTGATGTCCACATATTCTTGTTGAAGAAATTACAGTGGCTGTAGCATTTCTATAAAAAAAGTGTCCGAATATTATTATTTAACTAATAATATATTTTTAATTATGGTGGTTGGATTTGATCGTGCTGTGCTGTGTAACAACAAAAATCAGCAGGCGTTTGGCGCCCTCTGCAGGCATTTGTTATAATATATATTATATACTTGTAACGTTACAGGGTAAAAACCTCTTGATGTGTTTAAATATGCAGATTAGCCTGTTTTGGTTAATTTAGAAGAAATCTACAGATTAAACAGATGGAGGGTAGTAGGCTTAAAACAAACTCCATCTAAATGTGTAGGGTTAGGGTTAAGTTTTCTTTCCATTAGAGTAAAAGACATGGAAGCAAAAATGGACCACAATCTTAAAATTGTCCACTACATGAAAGAAGTATTCCAATAACACCGAAAGAATTAAAACAATTTATTGATTTGTGCAAAATAAACAAATTATTAGTGAAACTATGTCCCTCTCCTTGGTGCAGTCATTTATTCTAAATATATAGCTACTTGAAAATAGTTGCTGTTGACTTCTCTTGTGATAAACCTAGCGAATACTAAAGAAGACCATGGTCTCTGTGTGAACTGATTATTTTGTAGAAACCTGTGGAGTATAAAACAATTGCGTGAGTGTAAGGAAATTAAAATAAATTGGTAAGGAAGTCAAAATTGTCTTAATATATTTAAGGGTTTATTATTTTTTTAAATAAATAATTATGAGAAGTTCCCTTTTTTCCACTTGAGCCCCTGCCCCCCAAAATGTCTGTGCACGTCCCTGCTGTCAAATGTGGCAACAATTATTAATCGTACTTACAGGTTGTGATTCGGAGAAGGAAAGAGCTGGTCCAAATACACTGGGTACTGACCCATCCTTCAATAACAACCGGCCTGTGAATCCCTCATTGAACACATTTAGGTTGAAGTAGCAGTCGTCAGTAAAATGACGGGAACACGCAGCACAAGGTTCGCGTTTCAAGTTTTCCCTGGCGTCTGCGCGCACAATAAGTGGGCGGGCAATATGCTAATGTTTCGTTGTGACATCACAACGAAACGGCTTAATATTTGTTTTACAAACGACTCGTTTAATTGACTCTGAGTCGACTCTTACTTTTGAGAGACAATAACTTTATATACGGTGCACTTTCAGATTTAAAACTTGGCAGGATGTTTTCATTCACTTAGACCTATGTTACACACTACATGAAAGGTAATTTTCAAAAATCCATAATAGGGGCACTTTAAAAATAAAATTGATTGTTCAATTAAACTTAACATCACTCTATTCTGACTGTTTGTTCGTACACCAATGTTTAAAGAGTTTTTTTTTTAATAAGTTGTAATAGCCTACTAAAACATGTTGAAAAAGTGTGTTTAAGTACTATGTACTAACATTTAAATTAATGATTTGCACTTATTGTGAACATATGTTTTTACATTGTACTTATAATTAAAATACTTGCATGTAATTACAGCTGTAAGTAATTTCTTTGACACATAATGACACTGTTAAACTCTTAACTCACCCTTAAACCTACCCATACCAGCAAACCTGTCCTAATCTTACCCGTATCAGCTCAACAACAGCACAAGTGTTTTCAATACAACATCAACACAGTAAGTACATAATAATTACTTTTTTCTGATGTAAGAACATAGTAGTTAAAGACACTTAATATAAACTGTGACCAAAAATTGTAAAGTATTAAGCAAGTTAAGTCAGTTTTGTGGTTGATGGTCTGTATGGGAAAGTGTGGAACAGCACCTGGATTTTGGGAAAGGTTGACAGTATTGTAGGGAATATCTCCTGCAGTGTCAAAGTGGCTTCCAGAAGGTGAACGTCAGCGCGGCTCAACTGGTTTCCCACCAGGAAATCAGAGTTTGCAAGACCCTAAAAAAGTCATACCAGAAATTGAATGATTTCATTTATCCAATGTGGAGAATCATGCTTCATAATGGCAGGAATGAAAAGTCAGAGCTTTCAGTACCTTTTCAAACACAGGAAGGAAGCGCTCTTTTGCCTTTTGCTCTATATTACTGAGCTGTTTCTGTTTGTTTTCGGGTGTCTCAATAGCCCACAGCATGATAATATCCATTAGATCGAGGGTACCCTCTGTATACATGTCAATCCTTCAGGACAAAAATACAGTGATAATTGCTCAGGTGTGGTGGAAAAACAAGGAATCTTATTTAAAATAATTGATTACTGGAGTCTAGTTTCATAAGTTACAAAAAAAAAGTATTATTAAAAGTTGATATATACAAAGCCCGTTCTTTAAGGTCTTTTCCATAGAGGTTGTATTTTCCAGCGATGTAATTCAAGATAGCCCTTCGACTGCACAAGCTGCATCCCATCTATTTCAACCAAAGGCACCTGCTGAAACATCAGGGCTCCATCTACAATAAACATAGGAATCACATTAATATATAGGTTCATAAAACAAGAAGAGATGATTGATGAGGAATTTAATGAATAGTTAACATACCATCTAGCAATTTAACATAATGCTCCCTTTTGGTCAAAAACTCCTCCTTAAACTGTGAACACAACACCAAAATAAAGTCAAGGTGAAAAAAGCAAATTCATCTCAAGATCTCATTACAACATTTAATTTCTAAAGTTTTGTGATTGTTTGTCATATACAAACTATTTTTATTACACATCCTTAGGAAAAGTTACATATATGTAAAGTATCAATCGCTTTCCACTTTTTTCTTATTTGTATAGATGTGTAAAATTTTCTAGACTTTATGCAACAAACCTCGACTCCAGCTGCGGCCAAAAGCCATCGGATCGACTCCATTTTCCCTCTTCCATTGAAGTAATGCAGCACAACTTTCTCAGACATTTTCACAAAATAAAGCGACACTTCAAAACTCTTTGCTGTGCAGCAATGTGTCCATTGTGTAGTGTATTTTATATTGACTATTCAGGGTGTTGTGAAATTTGTGGGTGGTGCTAAATGGGCATTCGGGACAAAGGGCACAAACTTTCATCCACCATGCCACTAACACACCCGTCTACACAAATAATAAATACAAATGCTGATATCAATAATCCACACTCAAGATATAAGTAATACATAATTACTCCATTTCATGGATCAGTTTTCTACAGTTCAAGCTTTTCAGACAAGCGTCTGCTGATCGAATGAATGAAAAATAAAGTAAAAATGCTCCAGCAGTGATGGTAAAACGTTAATTTGTGCATGTAAAGACTAATTTAGATTTAAAAAAAAAAAATGCTATATCATGCTAGTTTATGACATGAAATACTATTGCTAGACGTTTTATAATTTTATGCCCCACACTTCACTACTAATATGGCTAGTCATAATTATAGCCTACTAAAACATGTTGAAAAGTGTCAAGTACTATGTACTAATATTTAAATGAATCATTTGCACTTATTGTGAGCATACATTTTTACATTGTACTTACATTTAAAATACAGTAGTCAACATTTGAAGTGGATCAAAAAAGTTAATCAAAGTTGTCCTAAGAAGAAGGTTTTGGGACAACTTTGATGAAAGGTTTTGATCCATTTCAAATGTTGACTGCTATACTTGCATGTAATTACAGCTGTAATTAATTTCTGTGATTAAGTCAAGTTAAGTCAAGTCATCTTCATATATACATAGCGCTTTTCACAATACAGATTGTTTCAAAGCAGCTTCACAGTGATAATAGGAAAATTAATGGATAGAGATTGTTTTGGCTTTACAGCAGCTCTAAGAAAATATTGTTATCGAGCTAAAGTAGGTTTTTGATTGAATCACTTTTGTTGTAAATATTGTTGATTATTAACTTAGGGACCGCTTAAATGACACCTTTTTAACTGAAAACCGAATACCTTTAATGCATTCTTGCCGTTCATTTACATGTTTAGTCTATAGGTTTGCGCATTTGAATGTGTATGTGCGCAGAAGCTTGGTCTTTTTTTACAAAGTGATATCACCAGATTCCTTGGGCTGCATAATACAGAAAAACTAGTCGTGTCCGCAGATCTATGCGAACTGGAATAATTTTTATAATGTTTTATCTATACATAGGGAAAGGAAAGGGAAGGAGGCCTTTGCAGGGGATAGTTTAGTTGACACATCAGGGTTGCGTTTTCGTCGTGTCTAGGTGCAGGTCCTTCATCTCAACTGGATACGGCCTAGATCTGGCAGACTACAGCAGCGGGATAAACAGAGAGACTAATATTAGCGTAGACGCCATTCTTCTTATGATGTAGCAAGTACATCAAGTGTTATGGGAAGTGTTCCCGGTTCCCACTTGACCTAACAATTTACATGATTTGAACTATAGAAGTAGATAGTGTGTTATGTGTATGCCAGGTTAAAGAGATGTGTTTTTAGTCTAGATTTAAACTGACAGAGTGTGTCTGCTTCCCGAACAATGCTAGGAAGACTGTTCCAAAGTTTAGCTAAAAGGAAAAGGATCTACCGCCTGTGGTTGATTTTTGATATTCTAGGTATTATCAACTGGCCTGAATTCTGAGATCGCAATAGACGTGAAGGACTATAATGCATTAAGAGCTTGCTCAGGTACTGGGGAGCTAAACCATTTAGTGCTTTATAAGTAATTAGCAAGATTTTAAAATCTGTACGATATTTAATAGGGAGCCAATGCAGTGTTGACAGAACCGGGCTAATATGGTCATGCTTCCTGGTTCTAGTAAGAACTCTAGCTGCTGCATTTTGGACCAGCTGTAGTTTGTTTAACAGGCGAGCAGAACAACCACCCAGTAGAGCGTTACAGTAATCTAGCCTTGAGGTCATGAATGCATGAACTAACTGTTCTGCATTTGTCATTGAGAGCATATGTCATAGTTTAGATATAAGATGGAAAAATGCAGTTTTACAGACGCTAGAAATGTGGCTTTCAAATGAAAGATTAGATTGGTATCAAAGAGCACACCCAGGTTCCTAACTGACGACAAAGACTTAACAGAACATCCATCAAGTGTTAGACAGTATTCTAGATTATTATGTGCAGAAGTTTTTGATCCAATAATTAGAATCTCTGTTTTTTCTGAATTTAGTAGTAAGAAATTATTAGTCATCCAATTTTTTTATATCAGCTATGCATTCCATTAATTTTTTGAATTGTTACGTTTTGTCAGGGCACGAAGAAATATAGAGCTGAGTATCATCAGCGTAACAGTGAAAACTAACGCCATGCTTCCTAATGATATCTCTCAAGGGTAGCATGTACAGAGTGAACAGCAACGGTCCTAGTACTGAGCCTTGCGGTACTCCATATTGAACTTGTGATCGATATGACATCTCTTCGTTTACTACTACAGACGTCAAATAAGTATGATTTGAACCATGCCAATACAATTCCACTAATGCCAATATAATTTTCGAGTCTATTCAAAAGAATATTGTGGTCAATAGTGTCAAAAGCAGCACTGAGATCTAGTAACTCTAATAGAGCGATACAACCACGATCTGATGATAAGAGCAAACTCTAATGAGAGCAGTCTCAGTACTATGGTCTAAATCCTGACTGGAAATCCTCACAGATACCGTTTCTTTCTAAAAAAGGAACATAGTTGCGATGATACTACCTTTTCTAGTATTTTCGGTACGTATCCTAGTGATAAAGTTGAATTAATGATATTAAGAAGAGGATCTATGACCTTTGGAAGCATCTCTTTCAATAGCTTAATTGGTATAGGTTCTAACATACATGTTGTTGATTTCTATGATTTAACAATTTAAGACAATTCTTCCTCTCCTATAGCAGCGAATGAATGGAATTTTCCTCAGGGACACTACAATGCACTGTCTGACGCGATACTGTAGTAGGTGGTTGCATGGTTATAATTTTCTCTCTAATATTGTCAATCTTCATAAAGTTCATAAAGTCATTACTGCTATGCTGTTTGGAAGCTTTATTTCTTGTTAATTTAGCCACTGTATCAAATAAATACTTAGGGTTGTGTTTATTTTCTACTTAAAGATTTGAAAAATAAGCAGCTCTAGCAGTTTTTAAGGCCTTTCTGTACTCAATCATTCTCTCTCTCTCCATGAAATGCGAAAAACTTCTAGTTTTGTTTTCTTCCAGCTGCGCTCCATTTTTCTGGATGCTCTCTTAAGGGCCAGAGTGTGCTCGTTGTACCACGGCGTTGGACTAATTTCCTTAATCTTCTTTAAGAGCAAAGGAGCAACTGAGTCTAATGTGCTGGAAAAAGAGAGAGTCAATAGTTTCTGTTGCAACATCGAGTTCTTCTAAGCTATCTGGTATGCTAAGGCGATGAAACTGATCAGGAAGATTTTTTATAAAGCAATCTTTAGTGGTAGAAGTGATAGCTCTACCGTATTTGTGGCAGTGAGGCGGTTTTGCAGCCTTGGCTAAATGTAGTATACACAAGACTAGATAATGATCTGAGATGTCATCGCTCTGCTGCAGAATTTCAGCTGCATCAATATCGATTCCATGTGACAATATTAGATCTAAAGTATTATTTTGACAATGAGTGGATCCTGACACGTGTTGTCTAACACCAATAGAGTTTAGAATATCTATAAATGCCAATCCCAATGCGTCTTTTTCATTATCTACATGGATATTAAAATCACCAACAATTAGGACTTTATCCGCAGTCAGTACTAACTCTGATAGAAAATCAGCAAATTCTCAGCAAAGTCTGTATGGTGGCCTGGTGGCCTGTATACAGTAGCCAGCACAAATGTCAAATGGGATTTGTCACTTATATTACATAATGTTACATAAAGCACCATCACTTCGAAGGAATTATATTTGAAAGACTTTTGAGTAATGCTGAAGATATTACTATAAATTACAGGAACACCTCCCCCTTTGCCTTTCCGACGCGGTTTGTGTAGTAACCTTGAGGGCTAGACTCATTTGAAGTAATGTAATCATCTGGTTTTAGCCAGGTTTCTGTAAACACAGCAAATATAGATTATTATCTGTGATAATATCATTTACAATAAGTGCTTTTGGAGAAAGGGATCTAATATTCAGCACCCCAAGCTTTATCATTTGTTTATCAGTATTATCTCTGTATTTTATTTGTTGAACATCAATTACATTTTTACCCTTAAATGGGTTTGGGAGTTTTTTGTATTTACTAATTCAGGGTACAGACACAGTCTCTATGTGATAATATCTAGGTGAAAGAGTCTGTGGGTGTTGGGATTTATCTGACTTCTGTGACCTGAGACAGCTAGCAGACGGTCAGTTTAGCCAGTCTGTCTGCTTCCTGACCTGGGCCATAGTTTGTCATGTTTCAGCTCTAAGATTATGTGCCATATTACTAGAGAGAAGAGCAGCTGGAAGAGCTGAGGACGGTAACCTGAAGACAGACTTACGGTCACATCTAGGAGCTTCATGAAGGCTTTCCATACTCTGGAGATGAACTGGGGGCCTCTGTCAGATACAATGTCCTCAGGTATTCCAAAGTATCTGAATACATGGTTGAACAGAAGTTCAGCGGTTTCCATAGCTGTGGGTAAACCCTTGAGGGGAAGAAGACTGATTTAGAGAACCGGTCCACAATCACCAGAATGCAAGTGTCACATTGTGAAGGTGGGAGATCCGTAATAAAATCCACTTCTAGATGTGACCAGGGATGTTAAAGGCAGAGTCGGCTTCAGGAGGCCAGGACAGAGACCATGAAGAAGGGATGTGAGTGGATTGACGATGGAGCTGTAGTGGAGGATGAAGCGGCGATAGAAGTTAGCGAAACCAAGGAATCTTTGAAGTTCTTTCACAGTTTTGGGAATGGGCCAGTTGCGGATAGCTTCCACCTTCCTCTTGTCCATGGTGATACCGTTCTCGCTGATGATGTAACCAAGGAACTGGATCTCAGACTGATGGAATTGGCACTTCTTGGCTTTGAGGAAGAGGATGAATTTACAAAGTTGGAAGACGTTGGAGGACCTCCGCAACATGTCGGCGATGTTCGGCTAGGCTCTGGGAGTAGATCAAGGTGTCGATGTATACCAGGACAGATCAATGGAGAAACTCCTGGAGCACCTCATGCATGAAGTCCTGGAATACGGAGGGGGCGTTGACCAGGCCATACAGCATAAAGGAATATTCAAAGTGGCCAGTAGGGGTCACAAAGGCTGTCTTCCACTCATCCCCCTCACGTATCCAGATAAGGTTATTCGCGCTGCAGAGGTCCAACTTTGCGAAGATCCGAGCACCTTGGAGCTGTTCCAGAGCCGCTGGGATGAGAGGAAGGGGATATCTGAATTTGACTTTGATTTTGTTGAGAGCTCAGTAATCTATGCATGGCCGCAAGCTTCCGTCCTTCTTCGCCACAAAAAAGAAGCTAGAAGCAGTAGGGGAGGTTGATGGTTGAATGTAGCCCTGTTGTAGCGCCTCCCGGATGTACTCCTTCATGGCTTTATGCTCAGGTATGGTCAAGGGGTATATTTTTCCTCTGGGTACTGGTTCACCTGGAAGGAGATCAATCGCGCAGTCCCATGGCCGATGAGGTGGTAACTGGGAGACTCTCTTGGGACAGAAGACATCTTGATACTGGGAGTAGCATTCTGGGATGTCAACAGATAACTGATTGGTAGGACTTTCGATGGTTGTAGAACACATAGCAACATTTCTTGATTTTTCTGTGGATGAAGAGGAAGTGAAGGAAAACAGGAAGGATGACAACGATCACTCCGTTTCCTTATCTCACCAGTTTCCCAAGATAGCTTCAGAAGACAGCCTGGTGATTCTGTGACACATATGACTAGTCAAATTATAATTATGACTCGTCAAAATACAATAACTATCTAAAATATAATTTGTATTGTCAAACCATGGCTTTACATGAAAATTATGGGTGCCAAAATATAAATATGTGCACAATTTCTTTAATTTATAAACTAACTCCACAGAAACTTTTTTTTCAGCTATTTGCCAAAGCAACATTTCTCATTTTAATTTGGTTTAACTTGATGTAGTCAATAAATAAAAGCTATATAGACATTTTTCCCCTCGTTCTAAAAAAATTCCATAAACATGGCGTCATCTTAAGAAATATCTGCGTACACAATAAACCACTGAAAATGACTCAAAACGATGTAGTATACATGCCAGACCAGCATGTGGCGCTGTAATTCTGCCACAGAGATACAGTAAAAACGGAGAAGAAGACTTTGAGCATGTGTAGCGGTGTCTCGCTAGGGCTGCATTCCACTCCAAATTATAATGCCCTCCACTCGCTAACTTCCTTCCGTCTCATGGATTCGGATGTGCGTCATTGCTTACTTTGCATGAGTGCCCACTACTGGCGGAACTCGTGCATAAGGTTTAAGTGAAACGCACTAAGGCCTTGATCACTTGGAATTCACTATGGAGCTGATTTATTATTTAAACCATTTTTCTACTTATGAATTTGTTTTATGCAACTTTCTTTATGCTTATAAGTTGTTGGAGAAAATATATAAAATCCTATGAGCTAAATGAGACAGTAGTATATCAATAGTATAAACTTTGACTGTGAATATAAGGTAACTACAAGTGTTATGTGATTAAATTTTAACATAATTAATATATTATACACTATTATGTGATTAATTCCTAATCAATATATCATACACTTCAGTTAAGCGCGATCTGCTGTGATGTCAAAATTAAGTTGAATTGTGGGATGTAGAGCTGCTTGAAGTGTACATCAGAGTAGACTCACTCCCTCAGTCAAAATCGAGGGGATGAGGGTCTGTCCATATAAACTTCCCTTGTTCACTTCACGAAGTGGAACGCACTTCAAAATGGCGGCAGGGATTCCCCCGAGGAGAAGTGTTTAGGGAAGTTTGCGAATGTGTGTCTAAAAGTGGAGTGGAACTCAGCCTTGGGTGCGTGACTTTTTTTCCCCCAAACCAGTTCAGCAGAAATCCCGCCCTGCCCGTGACTAACGTCGAGACGTGGCTTCGAGGCATGGGGTGATGATCATCATTTCACAGAATATACAGATTGGCTGTACACACAAAACGCAAGGGTGTCATTTTCAGATTTATCCACTCTGGGACCAGGTTTCAAAAAATAGCGGTTTCAGGCTCCCAAAACGCTAGATCTGTCTGGACAAAACGCCGATATGATACAAAATTTTTACGCATACATCTAAACGTGTCTCCGTGTGGACGGGCTCCAGAATAATAACCAAAATTGTCTATTCTGATTTCATGGTGACTTTAAAGTAGGGCTGTCAAGCAATTAATTTTTTAATCTAATAAATTACATGATGTGTCAATTAATTAACAGAATTAATCACAAATCAGTTTTGGCTGAGAAATTAACATCAAAAGTTGATTTAAAGTCATTATTGTGTTAAACGAGAAGATAATTTAGTAGACAAAAAGTAGCTTTAAAAAAGAAATATTTTGATTCAACATATTACATATAAACTTTTAATTTCAAAATGTGAAGAAATATATATATATATATATATATATATATATATATACAGAAATATATATTCAGTTATACCCTACTCTGCATCAAAGTTGTAAAGACATTTATTTTATAGCACAGATATATATATATATATATATATATATATATATATATATATATATATATATATATATATATATGCAAGAGGGAGGGGAAGATATTCTGACTCAAGATTACCAGCAACATGAATTTAACACAATAATGATGTGTGGGCCACGGATAAATCATTTATAGTAATTACTGCAATAAAATAATAATTGATGAACTTTGATTTCGTGGTAATTTAAAGCCCAATGATGTGTTTGTTATTAGCATTATAGCAGTGAGTTATGAAGCCAGGGCACACGGGGTCACCAGGAATATGTGGGCAGACGATGCCAAGAAGCTGTGCCCTGATCTAGAGGTGACACGAGTCCGAGAGTCACATGGGAAGGCTGATCTCACCCAGTAAGTGCACATCTCTTCATTTTATGCCGTTCAGTCTTTATGATTTTATGCTGTTCAGTAGCATATTCAAAATGAGGAAACAGCATATAATTTATATATATATATTTATATCAAAGTCATATTATATAATACATACTGTGCTATAATATAATATAATATAATATAATATAATATATCAAAGTAGTTTATTTCCCAAGTTAAATTATACTCAAAAATAATTTGCTTTGGTCAGTTTCAATCTATTCATGCATGATTAATAATAAAATAAATCTGGTAATACAAATGGATTTTATGTTTAGTGTCTTTATTTGTATTTGCTCTGTTGTGTATTTACCTTTATTTGGATTATAAATGTCTATTTTTATTAGACACCAAAGTTATTGCGCTATCATCCTCTAGAGGGCAGTGCGCGCACTCAGCGCAGCGCGCGCGTTACTCAACAGAGAGCGAAGAAGAGCGCGGATGTGGCCGCGAAGTTTTGTTTCATAAGTGACTTTCAGTTATTGTGCTGATGGATTTTGGGAAGGAAAGAGTGGTCGCGCTGGTGGACATGGATTGTTTCTATGTGCAAGTGGAGCAAAGAATCAATCCCGAACTCAAGAACAAGCCCTGCGTTGTTGCTCAATACAAGACATGGAAAGGCGGAGGGTGAGACATGAACAGTATGACATATCGCTTTCATTCTTTAGAGAGCCAGTGTTACAGTCACACATTTACTGTCAAAATAATGTCATTTTTTAAGTCTAACTGTGATGTTCTGTTGATGTTGACTGTATGTTTATGTTTGGGGTCCCAGAGACTGCAATGCTATGAGTAACTACAGATATTATTTTCTTCAATGTTTTCCCTTTAAATACCGTTATTATTTCTATAATACACCAAAATACACTAAAGTGCCACTAAACAAATTTAAACAACTTGAAGGAGAGATTTCATTGCCGTTATTCATAGGTCATCTGTTTTTGGTCTCAGAGACCTTAGGATTAATCAGTGGCGTAGCCAGAATTTTATGTTTGGGGGGGCCCATCTAAAAATGAGGGGGCCTCATATATATATATATATATATATATATATATATATATATCTGTATTTTTATGTGAAAGTAAACTTTATACAGACGCTGCGGTAGCCGCGATCAAAATGAGTAGACGACCTTTGAAACTAAGCTTTAAATAAACATTGTATCTGTTATATTGTTATGCCAGTAGGTGGCGACCAGTGACTGTTAAAATGTATTTCATTCATTAATTTCATTTGTTTTTTTTTTTTTTTTTACTTGATGAATTCTTTAAATTAATAATAATAATAAAAAAATATTAGACTCCTCTATAACAGTTTAGACATTTATAAATTAATTTTGAACAATAAATAAAACATTTTGTCAGAACCTCAAGTAAATTAGCCCTACATATTATTTTGTTTGATTGTGTAATTTGATTTCATGGTAATTTAAAGCCCAATGATGTGTTTGCTATTAGCATTATAGCAGTGAGTTATGAAGCCAGGGCACACGGGGTCACCAGGAATATGTGGGCAGACGATGCCAAGAAGCTGTGCCCTGATCTAGAGGTGACACGAGTCCGAGAGTCACATGGGAAGGCTGATCTCACCCAGTAAGTGCACATCTCTTCATTTTATGCTGTTCAGTCTTTATGTAGCATATTCAAAATGAGGAAACGACATATGCATTTCAAATATTTTAAAAATGCCACAAATTAGATATGGAGTCTTTCTATTCATGTTGGTTTCATATATTTTTCTAAAACCCTGTAACCATTTACAACAGAGGGTTTTGATGTAATGACTAACCCTAACATATGTCTTTCACAACAAAGGTGTATTCAGCTCTCTGCCTGTATAAAAGTGCATTTGTATTTTTTTGATTAAATTAGTAATAAAGCTGATTTTGTCAGCTATTTTTAAGTTTAGTCTTAGTCCTGTATCAAATGTACTTTTTAGTTTTTATCATATTTAATGAACCATGTCCTGCTTTTGCAAGTTTTATTCAACTAAGGGCCGGTTTCACAGACAGGGCTTAGGCTAAGCCAGAATTAAGCCTTATTTCAATTAGGGTATTTAAGTAGCTTTTATAAACGTACACTAGAAAAAAAAACATTACCGTTGTGCATCTTGAGACAAAAAATGGCTCTGACATATTTTGAGATATGTCAGTACAAGTTGCTTTCAGTTAAAAAAGCTCAAACATGCATTTTAGTCTGGGACTAGCTTAAGCCTTGTTTGTGAAACCGGGGGTATATGTCTGGACATTTTAGTCTAGTATTAGTCAATGGAAACTTAGTCACATTTTTGTCATGCTGCATAATGGTTAAACTGATAATAATGATTATTTTGCTCAAAATTATAATCGCAACGATTGTTGTCATTTGATCAGAATTATTGCACTCTCACCATAAGCATAAATCAAGAGAATATGACTCATGCATGGTTTGTTGTACTTCATCTAGTGTACTGATTTATTATAGGCTGTTTATCATATACATTAACACACTCTCTGTCTACATTATGAAAACTGTTAAAACAAGAAGCTTTTCTCAAAAAGTGAAATTCCTAATAGTAATTCCAAATGACATTAATGTTTTTCTATTAAAACAACAGCAAAAAGACTGTATTGTCACACAGAGGTTGCGTAAGTGCATTTATTCAGCAATCGCAAATATAGTCGAGATCATGTTTGGATTTATTACAGTTCATCACAGAGAAGGTTCAATCGCAGATTCGCAGCAAACAGCACAAGCGGCTCATGAACCAACACAGACTGACCGAACGACACTTTCATTTAAGCAGAACATCTCACATGAGATCGCTGAACTCCAGCTTACTTGTTTGTCTGTGTTTTCCGATCATCAGCGGTGCTTCTTTCACAGTGTAGAGAGAGGTTGACAGGCAGCATGGTGCCAGATTACAAAGATTAAGTAAAACACCGGGAAGAACTGATCCTTTCAATAGAAAAGCTCTGATTGGGGGATTTAAAACGTTGACATCTGGCAACCGCAAACATGAAAGATCGTAGAGGTTTGCACAGCAGTCTGTAATATTTTGTCTCAACACATATTTGTTGAACAAAGAGAGGTTTTGGTAAAATTTTTATTTAACTACATTTAAGTCTCGTCTTTTTTCGTCAATGATATTCCATGTTGATATAGTCAATATCGTTTAATGACGTTGCTGTCGTCTCGTCTTAGTCATGGGAAAAAAAGGTCATCAACGTTTGTTTCACGTCATAGACATGACATGACATTGTTTCGTCATAGAGTCCATTAACAAGATGAACACTAGTTTCTCTGTATCAGTTACAGGGAGGCCAGTGTGGAGGTGATCGAGGTGATGTCACGCTTCGCTGTCATAGAGAGAGCCAGCATCGACGAGGCGTACATGGACCTCACGGCCAGTGTGGAGGACAGACTGAAACACATGAGTGTCTGGGACATCACACCAGAGCAGCTGAAAACAACCTACGTTCAAGGCTTTCCACAGACCGGCACTGATGACCAGAGTGAGAATACGGTGCTAGATAAAGGTGTGTGTTTGAAAATGACAGCAAATCCATCCACCTAATCTGTATGTTTTCCATCTACCCATTTTTATGAAAATTTTGGGATATCACATAAAAAAATGCTGGATGGAAACAGTAAGATGCACATAAATTCAACTCTGGTGATTTTGCCTCAGCAGAGGCTGTGATTGGATAACTGGACTAACCAGCGGACCAATCACATCACAGCATCTCAAATGTTGGTTTGGTGATTCTGAAAGTCAGAGTCTGTCATCAGAATGATTTGGTTTAATTCCCTCCAGAAGCGTCTCACACAATTGTGTTCTCAAACACCAGCATCCGAACACAAGAGAACATGACAGTTGTGTTTTGTCTGTTGCTCTGAGTCGAACTCATTTATGATTAAGGAAAAAAGAGCCTGACTGCAGCAACTTCCATTTTTATTACTGATATTTTGCACTGTTTTCCCAGGAAGTGACAATTTTGTTCTCTTGAACCCATAGGATGGAAACTCTTTTATTTGAAAAAGTTTTATGCTATATTCCAGTTCTGCACATAAGTTAAAGGTACACTATGTAACTTTTGGCCCTCTAGCGGTTAAAAAAAACAAAACTGCATGTATTTTGCGGAAGGACATTGTTTTGGTTGTGATTCGGCTCTGTGTGACTGTGTTGATGAATATGATTCTTTCTCAAAACTAAAAAAAGATTATTCTGCTGCTCATAAAACATTCACTACTACTACTAGAGATATAACCAGTTTAAATGGAAAAGATCTCAAGCTGACTAGTTGAAGATGTTACTGTAGCTTTACCCATTAATAGACACGGTACTTCCTAAATAAATTGCAGCACATCTACAACAATAGGGCTGTGCAGAAATATCGATACAGCTAACTATCGTGATAGTGTATCGATATTCCAACCTCTACTATCGATAATTAATTTTTTTTTTTTAAATCATGTTTTAAAAGGATTTAAAATTACGTCAAAATTTCATCAAATCCCTCTGTGTGTCAAACGACCTCCTCCTCTGCTCCCGCAGATGTCACCGACTCATTGTCTACAAAGCTAACAGTTGCCCGTCATATACATAAGGCCGTTTTATCAGAAGTAAGCAGGAGTGAGCATGGTAGAAAATATAAGACTGCAGCTTTCTCTCATTGTGGAAGAATTTTGTGTAGTTGAGGCAGTGCTCGCGTTGCGGTCTCGGAGCGGACTCGAGCTACAGCAGGGGACAGTCAGACTCACAGAACCATTTTCACAGTTCGTGGTTGATTCCAACCTCAAGATGAACTCGTATAGCTGTCTTCCACAAACGTCCCACTGTCAACAGCTTTACTTATTAAATAAAAACAACTTAAATGAGCAACAAAAAAACGGAATATACCCGCATACATGCAGTATTCGTGGCGCACATGCGATGTAGACAGTTCAGTAGAGAACGGTTATTCTTAAAGGGGCCACGCCTCTATTCCACTCATTACAATACTATTTCAGTTTTATGAATGTTTACTTAATGCACTTAATTTTTTTTATTACATCCTGACTATTTCAGCTAGCTTTATAAATTTTGCATGCAATTTATATTTATATGATTTTTTTGGCATCTACATCTTTAGTTAAAAGTGTTCAGTTACACAATATGCATTTTATACATTCCAGTGTGTTCACTGTTAGTGACTGTGTAATACAAAATAGAATGGAAGTTTTTCTTTTTTTCTGCTGAGTTATCAATATAATGTGATATACATTCCAGAATACCCCAGGTGGTACACAGCAAGTTGCATTTTGTCAATTTTGAACAAAAAAAAGTTACATAGTGTACCTTTAAATTCACAACTTTGGATGGAAACATAGTTGTAAAATGCTGAAAACTGAGTGTAAGTCTGCATGCACTGGATCAGTGTGATGGTGTTTGTGCAGAAGGTCAGCGGGTTGGAGGTCTGCTGCAGTGGCTGGAGCTTCTGTCCTCCAGCTCTCAGTCTGTCTGTGCGGAGCTGCGTCTGGCGGTCGGGGCTCTTATAGTGGAGGAGATGAGGGCCGCCGTGGAGCAACACACTGGGTTCCGCTGCTCCGCCGGGATCTCACACAACAAGGTCTGCCTGATGAAAACCACAAACTACCTTTCACATTTACATTCAGGAATTGTTTACAACTTCCCATTCAGATGATCGGGGATGCTAAAATGCTAAAAGAGTTTGCTAAAAGCAACTATGGTCGCAAGTTTCGTTGAATTCTATTGGTAACAATGGTACTTGTGACCGCAGTTGCTTTTGGGAAATGCACCCCTGGTCAGCACTGAATAGCAGAAACTAGGTCTGGGTTTTGACACAGATTTCACGTTTCAGTTATGATTCATAAGCTCTAGATTCAATTCCGATCTCGATGCGATTCATTTGGATATATATCAGGTACGGTATCTCAATTTTTATTAGAAAAAAAAAAAATCTCTCAACTAAAGCTGTAAACTATACAGGGTTATTATCATTAACTAAAACTATTAAAAACATTTCTGTTAATTGAAGTAAAGCTAAAATAAAACTCAAACATTAGTTGAAAAACTTTAAATGAAAAATAGAATTGTCGCCTTGGCAATCTGTATATTACTAAAAAGGTTAAAATTAACAAGAGTCCAAACTATTAAATACAATTACTACTTATTTTTACATATATAATAATCATCAATCTAAAACTAGGCTGTATACAAATATTTAAATTGCTCATAAAGCAGCTTTTATATTTAATTATATAATTATGATTCTACTCCAATTCGTTGTTGAAATATGAACATTTAAATGGTGGCTTTAATAAAAACTTATGACAGATTTATTCAAACATACATTAAATGAGACATCACTAACAGGTTAAGTAAAAATGAAATATAATGAATGTGTAATCTAGTGCACAAAATGCACCTCTGGAGTTATTTTGCCAGCTGACTATAGTTTATGGTGATTGAATGTCTTTTCTGAGGTAAATGTGACGTTACTGGATCACATTGTTCTCAAACTGTTTTATTGACGTCTTTCCGTGGTTGAAACACTGATTGATGGATCATATGATTCAGTAAGTTGTTCTGTATCTTCTGATGTTCATTCATGTTTATTTGCTGCTGTAATTAGTAGTAAAGAGGAAGAGATGATCAGTTCACATGTGGCTACAGCGATCTGTCACATAAACAGAGAGTCCAAATGGCATTTATTGTTTGAATTTTGTAATAAAACTGACAAATTTAAAAAAAACAATGAGACTGTTTGATATCAAAAGAATCAAAGCACAAAACTTATCATGATTATTGGATGGCAGGAGCTACAGATAATGTTTTGTTCACACATCGACTGAAAACAGCACAGACTAAAAGATTGATTTTAGAATTAAAAAAATCAATATTGGTTCATCAAAATGAAGATCGATTAAAATTGATTATTTGATTTTCAGCCTAGCCCTAGCAGTAACATTTGTAAATATGGTCCAAAATGTTTTGTAATCCAATCATTAAAACCACATTTGGAGGTACTCAGAAACACATACAATTACATGTACATGCTAATGTGTCCAGATGCATCCCAGAATGCAACAGTGAGGAATTTCTGTGTCCTTTCCTTGAAGTCTCACTGGTACATTCAACACTGGTTCAGTCAATCAAAATAGTTTTTTTCTCTTTTTTTTTATTTCATAGGTGTTAGCCAAACTGGCATGTGGTTTGAACAAACCCAATCGCCAAACAGTTTTGCCGCTGGGATCTGTTCCACAACTCTTTAGCACCCTTCCCATCAGTAAAATGTAAGTAGATCCACCTGTACCATGATATTATATGATTCCCTTTGTGTCCCATAACGGTGATAACATGCATGATGTGTTCCTGATCTTCAGTCGTAATCTGGGAGGGAAGCTGGGAACATCCATTACAGAGACTCTGGGGGTGGAAAACATGGGAGATCTCACTCAATTCACCAAGGTCCAGCTGGAGCAGCACTTTGGAGAGAAGACTGGGTGAGAACCAACACGACGGCTTCACACATTCAGAAAAAGTTGTCCTTAAAAGATTCAGGCCTGAAAAATTCAAGTAAATAAATATAATCTTCATGACACAAAACGCGCCATTGGAGAAGCTCTGATTGAACGTCACTGTTTCGGCCAATGATTTCGCACCGCAGAGCTGTTTTGGCTAAAAGCAAAAATTCATTTTCGGTCTAATATTTTGGGTTGACGCAATTTCAGACCATTTCTTTTAGAAATTGCTCTTTGAATGCTCATTTTATCTCTGTGTAATGATTCTAAAAAACCTTTTGCAATAATCACAAAGGATTGTTGGAAAAGTCATGGAAATTCATTGATCAAAAAGTGTGGGAACTTCATTTGTCCTTCAGGTCATGGCTGTATGACTTGTGCAGAGGGATTGAGTTTGAGCCGGTGAAGCCTCGACAGCTTCCCAAATCCATCGGCTGCAGCAAAAACTTTCCAGGGAAAACGTGTTTGGCTACAAAACAGCAGGTGAATTTGGCAAATCTGAGATTGGTGTCTGTGGGTTCCTGCTCGTGATGCTCACGCTCTTGTGTGACTGTAGGTGCAGCACTGGCTTCATCAGCTCGCCCTTGAATTAGAGGAAAGACTGAACAAAGACAGAGACATGGTGAGTCATTTTACAAAGCAAATCAGTAATTCCAACTCAATTCTGATTGGATGACGTTCGAACATGAAAATGTAAAATGCTGTTAAATGCACACCAGTGACTGCACATTCAGTTAGTTGCTGTATTGCTTGCCAACCCCAAATAGCTGGAAGATTTGCTTATTCCCATTATTAGAGGAATTATAATGCTTTGCTTATTCCCATTATTATTAGCGCTCTTCTTTGTGAGCATTTAAGCGTGTGGTTAAAAACTGGTCTAGAGCGCCATCTGCTGTTAAAAACTAAGCGAATCGATTACAAAGAGAATCGCGATGCATTTGGAAAATCTCAGAATCGATTTATTGTCCCAGCCCTATTATTTATTGTCTTTCTCTGCAGAATGGGAGAGTGGCCAAACAGCTGACCGTGGGCGTCCGGCAGGCTGGAGATGATAGAGCCAGCAGTTTCTCTCGCTGCTGTGCTCTTGCGCGCTATGATGCTACGAAGATGACATCAGACAGCTTGGCTATCATCAAGAGCCTCAATACTGCAGGAAGTCACCAGGAGGCGTGGTGAGTAGCAATACGAGGAACCATCAGTTCAAACAAACAACCAGTGCAGCCAATTAGATTAAAAAAAATAATATGTAGATAAAAAGGTCATTTTGATGCTATTAAAATCTTTGTGTTTTTGCGTTCTCATATTCACGTCGCTAATGACACAAGGTCAAAATAAACAAATAAAAAGCATACTTCGTTCTGCTCTCTCGCGTCCGCACAGCTTTTAAAGTATGCTCAACCGCGGATAGACATGTTCGACACATGCAGTACAATTGCTTTTCTATACTCTACCAGACGTCAGAGGGCAGCACTGAGCTGTGTCATTTACAGGACATTTACTCGGAAGGATAGAAGAAGAAATGTAGCCACTCCATGCAAAGTTTAGGACAAGAACTAAAACAATTACGATGGAGAAGGATATGCTGCTTTGTTTACTGTTCTTGGAACAGCGTGTTGTTTTGTATCGCTCTTCTTCAACTACTGCACAATACATCACAACTGCGTGTTGCCACCTGGTGGACTCTTTTGTCTTAACATTAATCTTGTGCATGTGCTGTTGTACGCGCTGATGCGTCTGCGGACCCTCCTGATGACGAAAATCATGTCGGCCGATGTATACTTCTGGCTTTGGAAATTAATTTAAATTCAAATAGAGTTTATTCAGATGCTTGCTAAGATCTTCAGCCGAACCTCTTTGACCTAAAACTGACCAACGTTTAAATCTCTTAATTATGGAGCCCCTAAAGGGACATGGTGGTGGAAAAAAGTGATATGGGAGGAAAATTATTTGGCAATGCTTTTGCATTCTCTCACAAATGTTTGTTAGCTCGCAAAACTTCTGTGTTCTTTGCAAGCGAATGCCAAGTTTCTCGGTGGAACGCAAAAGCATTGCCAAATATTTTTCCTCCCATCTCATTTTGTTCTTATGTCCCTTTAGGGGCTCCATACTTAATAGAACAAAAACGACCGACATTTACATTGTTTTTTTTTTTTAATAGTACAAAACCAACTGACATTTAAATCTCTTAACACCATGCCTTCACTAGACACGACCGTCGTTGTCGCATCATATCGCAACACCTAAAAGCTGTCTACACTGAACGCGACAAACTGACCATTGCGAAGCACTTGGACTACGTCAGAAATGGAACGGGGAATCTGTTTACTGTCGGGAATTTGTTGTGCCGTATCTAGTGTAGACAGTATCACTGATTATAATGGGTTCTGTTGTCTTTTTGACGCGTTGCGCTGCTCGCATCCGGTGTAGACAAGGAGTTATGAAGGAGAATGAAACCAACTGACATTTAAATTTGTATGTATTTGTAGTACTTTCTGTAAATCTGCTAATTATTAGCTTTTCATGAACTCACGAACCCACTGCTGGTCCTTCACAAACCTCAGTTTGGGAAAATCTCTAAGGGATCAGACAGATTTTTCAAAAATGGCTGAAAAAGTCCCATAGACTTTGAAGGAGGAACTCAAGTCTCATCAGGAGCGCAGATCTTCACTTGAGCCACTAATCAAACACCCAGAACACCCTATTTTCATGGTGGCAATGTTTGCACTGCATCTTCCAATACATTCAAACTCTACATCAGGGCTATTTAAGTAGTTTCATTCGAGGGCCGGATTTAATAATCTTCAGTCCAGCCCAAATTCAGTCTTGTTGGGAATGTTGAGGGTGTTTCATCCGAAACATTTAAAACTAGTTTAATCATCGAAAGGCCTGTCGTGATAGTCAATATATCGACTTATCGCACGATATATGGACATGACCTTGATAATTTTTGGTGATGCGATATATTGCCCATTGTGTTTACACAAAAATAAATGTCACCGACATTTTGCCGATCATGCTGCCTCTGTCATCTCGTCCGCTCTCTGAGGCAAAGCGGGGCTCAGCTCCTTCATACACAGAGCTGACATCAACAGGCGGAAAAATGCGCCATTCGAGTCGTTATAGTGTTTTCCTGACAACTACAGACGGTTTGGAAGAATAAGTGCAAATGCACTCAGTTTCCGCAATCCACTGGTGTAAATATAAACATGACAGCGCGAAATGGTGCACGCTCACAGCTAGTTTCACACAGGACACGGCAGAGGCGTGAGTGTCTAGTTCGTTTTCATAGAAAACGCGTTTTTGCATCCCACTGCGCCGTTTTTCCATGGAAACATGTTTGTTTGACTGTTGCACTCGCATCTTTCGTAGCATCTCGTGCATGACGCGGCGCCAAAATGCGGCGCTCAAGTTAAAAGAAGTTTTTCAAACACGCCTCTAGAAAAACAGATGCCTCAACAGGCCATACCTGACTCCTAAATCTGTGTCTTTGTTCATATGGACATCTGACAATAGCGTGCACCCTTACTTTACTGAGAAAATAAGGTCAGGGAAAAACCTGTAGATGGAAAATCTCCATGTAAGTGCCTTTTGTGCATTTGCAAGTGTTTTTTTATACTTGTTATTTTGCAGTTTTTGTTAGCAAAGGTTTATTTATTATTTATTTAACATTATTTTTTTTGACTCTTCAATTCAGTTCGTTGTCATTTGAAAGTGTGTAGGCCTACTTGCATTATTATGCGGCTATATTATGATGATATATTCAGTGGCATAAAATGGTCTTAAAATGACAATATCGCATATCGCAATTATTTCTGGGGCAATATATTGCACAACAAAAAGTAGTCATCATGACAGGCCTAATCATCGAGTGATTTTGTAACCGAGAGGTGTGTCTCGAATTGAAACGCTTCTCAGTGGATGTCGCAACGCTGTTTAATAATGGTGACCGGGAATAAAAGCGGCTCCTTTAAGCTTTCGTTCCGTTATCCACTGGGCCGTACTGCGTAGTTCAAATGAAAACAGCGCTATTTGTTCTGTATTTGTTGTTACTGACTGAGAAACAACTTCAGATGATTCAGTGACAGAGCGGTCCGAATGAATTCAAATCGTTTCAGATCGTTATGCAAGCGTGTTTGGACAATTCAGGGAAAAGAAAGAATCGAGACAAAAGAATGATTAATTCATGAATGATCGGTACCGCTGTTTCAGTCGACAGAAATACGCGACACATCATAACTGCTGAAATATTTGCACGGAAAACGGAGGAGCGTGCATGGTATGAACAGTGAGTATATAGCCGTACAGCTGCAGGCGCCACTGCGGCCACATATCTAACCAAATTTAGCTGCACCGCCAGAAAAAGTGGAGGAGGGAGGTTGGGGTGCCCTCGGGCCGGATTTGGCCCATGGGCCGCCAGTTGAATAGCCCTGCTCTACATATTACCAGTACATGCGTACGGGCATCATACCCGTGATCTTGATGTTGTTACAGCAGTTGAGTTACTTCACTAAGGCTTCATTGTTTTCTCCTAGGTCTCCGGCCTTGACTTGCCTTTATTTGTCAGCCAGTAAGTTCAGTGACATACCTTCATCCTCATCAGGAGGAATAGCAAGCTTCCTGTGCAGCGACGCAAGCTCAACGCAGTCCTCTACGCAAACCCCTAAAACACAGCCGACCCCCAAGAGTCCAGGGGCCATCCGGTCTCTGTTCGAGAAAGCAGCTGAAAAGAACAAACGGCGACTGGAGGAAGCTAGTAAAGATGAAGACGCGTCACCCACTCCTGTGGAAAACACATCCAGCCGGTGCAGTTCTCAGAAAGCCACTGGAATCTCTTCCTTCTTCCAAAGAAAGAGCCTGGAGAAAAACCTTCAGGTCACAAACTCGCTCTCTGATGGAAACGGGTCGATGACTGAAGACGAGAGCTGCTGTGCTCCAGCGGAGGCGAGCGAGCCGAGCTCCTCCGAGGATCTTCATGTCTGTGAACGCTGCGGGAAGAAGGTGCTGGTCTGGGAAATGCCTGAGCATACGGATTATCACTTCGCTCTGGACTTGCAGAAATCATTCAGTTCCTCGGTCTCCAGTGACAGTCCAGTTCTGGCCGGAGCTCCTCAGTCGTCCCGCGGGAAGAGCAGAACGAAGACTCAGAGCGGCCCGCAGGCCAAGAGAGCCAGAGTGCAGGGAAACACCGGCACATTGGACTCCTTCTTTAAAAAGACATGATGTGTTCAACAGCAGTCTGATCAAGCACTTTACTGTGACAAGCTTTTTAAATGATATTTGTGCCTTTTCAAATACGTTTCCTGTCTTAATGTAAATAATAAATACGTTGTTATACAGAATATTGTAAAAAAGCCATTTCCTCCCACTAAACATTGAAGTGCACTAGGTTGTAATATAAACAACTCATTTTTTGTTTACATGTATGGAAGCCCATTTTTGCTACACAAAAAAAAAAAAAAAAAAAAAAAATCATGATTTGTAAATTGTAATTTAAGATGTTTTTAATTTAATGTGTTATTAATAGTGGAATTTAATACTGGAATACTGGAATTTCCAACTTCGATACGATACCTTGAAAAATATGGATATTCGATACCATTTTTGATACCACAGGGAGAACTGCCATTTGTACCACCATACAGATCAATTATTAATTTGGGTAATTTTGATTAATTGTAACGTTGTTAGAGATGGTAGTTAAAAACACTTTATATAAAGTGGCACCAAACATTCAGTGGTAATGCTTCACCCTCTAGTGGTGTGAAGTGAATAATACCAAAACCATCCAGGCAGTTGCAAACACTTTATAAAGCCACCAAAGCAATAAAAAGTCGAAATGGACATACTATGACTATTTTTATGCCATAATTTTGACTTGTTTACTAAGGCATTTTTTTTTTTTTTTTCTTATGTGGCAAAAATGGGCTTTCATACATATGTCATTGAACTATAAAATATATATTTGTCCTCATTTCAAAAAGAGCATTTGTTGAAAATCATGTTTTATTATTATGACTTTTTTTGTGGGGAAAAAAAAAAAAAAAAACTTTGCCAACATTATAACTGAATCTCAAAATTTCAAAATAATTAAAAAGCCATGCCATGATCCTTCCGGTATGACGTTTTGTTTATTGTGCATCCCTTTTAAAATACAGTGACATTCTGAAATAATGTGTGCTCCTGCAGCTTCTGAGGTGTTTTGGGTGCTGCGAGGACTGCCTGGATGGTTTACACGTTATTCACTTCACACCACTAGAGGGCGACGCATTACCACTGAAATTTTGGTGCCACTTTAAATTAAGTCTCTTTAACTACTATGTACTAACATTACAATTAATCATTGACACAATTCACTTATTGTGTACGTTTTTACATTGTTCTTACATTTAAAAAAAAAAACCCTGCATGTAATTACATCTGTGATTAATTTCTGTAATCACATCTATGACACTGTTAACCTACCCTTAAACCTACCCATACCACCAAACCTGTCCTAACTTACCCGTATCCACCAAGTGTTTTACAATACATCAACACAATAAGCACCTAGATTTTGTACTTTGTTAGTACAGAGACACGTAATATAAAGTGTGACCAGATGTTTTGTCATAAGAAATGATGACATACAACACCTTGGTAATATTTTACAGTCAGTCTAATACAGTGGTAATTGTTGCCAATATGAAAAGTCCAAGACATCGAAGGTAATCAGTTTCCTCTGGAATATGTATAGGTGATTATATAATTGCCAGTTACACTTTGTGTCATTATTTTTTTTCAAATGGTTATATTTTTAATTATTACTCATTGTCATGGATCTCAAGATGTCGCAGGTCATAACAGTATAATATTTTCTGTAAAGTGTCTTATAGCTGAATAATTTCCTGTTGTCCAAATTAGTCAGTGTCAATTCTGTTAGTCAAACTCTGTTACCAAGGTGGAGCAACAGTGTTGACAGTCATGTATGTGTGTGTGAGGGAGTGTGTGTTTCTCTGTGTATGACTGTCAACACTGTTACTCTACCTTGGTAACAGAGTTTGGCAGTAACAGAACTGACACTAATTCGGACAACAGGAATTCATGATTTTCAGCTATGTGCAATTATATAATCACCTGTATATCTAAGACATATTTTTTTACATGCTGTGATCCTTTCCTGAAGTAAGAGATGTATTTACAGTGTTTCTAGACCTCACTGCAGCGGCCCAGTGTGAGATAGTGACAGTCTTGACAGATGTTGCTGCTTTCTGACAGATAAGGCCTGAAGTGAATTTCACTTTTTGTAACTATGTGGCAGAAAAAGTGTTACGATACAGACATTTCTTTTCTTTTTTTGTAAATCATGAACAGTCCCCTTCGAGTTTCACTATAAGTAAAATTACATTTTTTTCTTGTTTTCTGGAGGAAAAAAAAAAAAAATCAAAATGAAGTGTTTTTTTGCTTAAAACAAGCTAAATTATCTGCCAATGAGGTAAGAAAAATAGTATCTTAGAAAACATATCTTATGTCATTTTACTTGTGTAGTAAAAGCATCTGGATTTAAGAATTTTTAGATATTTGAACTGGAAACAAGACAAAAATACAAAATAAGAAATGCATCTTTTGCGGCGTTATCCATTTATATTTCAGCATGACTGTCTACACTGGGACAGTAAGAGTCGATAGAAAACAAGCTGGGATTTCCCAGTCATTTCAGTGTCTTGCATCACCTCAACTACAAGCTGAAACAATAAAATCATTGTCAATCATAAACTATAATAAACTTTTATTTATGTACATCACAATATACAAACAAATCTGTACATAAATACTCCAATTCACCAAAAAGTAAGGCTAAAATATTTTAAAATATCTCAAAAAAACTTCTAGAATCCGAAGCCAGAAAAGTGACATTTGGTGTAAAAATTAGACGTCACTCAAAATAATGCATATTAGAATGGAAATTATTACAAATCTAAGTAACTAAAACATCCTACGACATTCTTTATAAATTTCCAAAAACTTAATTTTTTGGTTCAAATACATTTTTTTCTCCTAAAATTGCACAGGCAACACAGAACAGTGAAAGAGTAGAAACCTGAAAGAGTGAACGTTACACACAACATGTGTCCTGATATGCTGTTCAGTATTCAGTACACGCATGCAATGCTTACAGGACAGATTTTAGGCAAGAACGTTTTTCTAACAACCCTCATCCACCCCCTCCCAACATCTAAAAACATGTCAATCAAAAGCGTTAGCACCAAACCAAGTGTTCATGTGGGAAACACAGGTGTAATAAACTCTAGGACCTAAGGGAGACAGTAGAGATAAAAGATTCCTTTGCATAATTTGTCAAAATAATGATGTGTATATAATTCTCCAGTTCAGCATCATCTGCGTGAACTTTCTGAAGAACTACAGCTTTCCTGAGCTACTAAAGCACTGGAGTGCAGGCGGACACGTGCCATTCTGTCACTTCAAGGCAGAGTCGCTTCTGATGCTTTCAGAGGCGGTGATGGCGAGAGAACGGAGGGACACTTGGTGGTTAAGCAGCGTATTTATATCTAGCAGAGATCTAAAGGCTGTGCTGTTCAAGACGGATGGCGCCGCTTCGGTAAAAAACCTCGTTACAAAACGATAAAATAAATAAAAAGATATCAGAGACAGTTTCTGGCATTTGATACAGCAGAGTTTCCTGGTCAGGTGATGATTTCAAACTCTAGCTGCCATGAGAAGAAACCATTCTTCATTGACATCAGTTATAAAAATGTCCTCTTAAAACAAAATGAAAATCTTTGGCAGCCACATTTAATACACAATCTGTGTCCTTTGGTTACTGAGTAATGACTGCTTCAGTGAATGTGTCATGAACTGTGTTATTCAGTGCCGTCTGAATACTAAAAAGAAAGATATGAGCTGAATGCTGTGCAGACACACTGCAAAAAATTATCTTCTTCCTCAGTGTTTCTGTCTTGTTTTCCAGCACAAATATCTAAACATTCTTAAATCAAGATACAAAGTCTTGTTTACTGAAAAAAATAATCAAAATTGAGTTTAAAACAAGAACAAATATCTGCCAAAAGTAATCTTAATTTCTGTTATTTTTGTTCTTGCTTTAAGCACTTCATTTGCTTCAGAAAACAAGAGTTAATATCATTTTACTTCTCCAGTAAATGTATTTTGACTAAATAATGTTTAGATGATTGTACTGGAAAAGGAGGAAGAAGATCATTTTGCAGTGCATCGTTTGATATAAAGACATCTGTGCTTTCGCACTACAAGTGGATAAAACTATGACATGAAAAGGCGAATCCTCTCGAATGAGAACAGCTGCTCGTCTCGGCGTGAGGTTGGTGTCTAAGGCTCGAGCAAACGGAACGGGAACAGAAGAAAGCGGTGGATGCGCGTCACGGTTGGTGCTGGTACTGTGACGCCGGCTGTAGTTTGGTCACCTGCCCGATGCCTTTGGTAACTCCCTCTCTGAAGAGCAGCTTGGCGCCCACCTTCAGATACTCCGGGTGTTTGATGAACCTGAAGCGAACCACAGCTTTCTCACCGGTGCGGAGCTCGTCCTGAAGGAGAACGGATGAAGCACAAGATCACATGAAACACTAGTGAACCTCTTACTGATACAGACACTGATCTTTGCTTTCATCTAGTGGTGAGCAATGTGACCAAAACTTTATTTCACCATCACAATATAGTTACTTTTGCTGGAACATTTTAGATGACATTCAAATTTTACAATTCGTGATTATTTTAATATCACGGCAAAAACTAATACTAGCCTAACTAATACAAGTAAAAAGTTCTCAGTCTTATTAAAGACAAGTACACGCCAGTATTAAAACAAAAACAAAGAAACTAATGACTAGTAATAGGACAAATAAAATACAACTGAACAAAGATACAGCTGAAATAAAGAGTGCTTTATATACACTCACAAACTACAGAAACTGAATAAAGTAATCTAATGTAAAGTATCACTGGATAGTCTTCACTGGATAAATTAAATATAGTTTAATCTTTATTGAAGCTACAAAAGTTGTTCAGTCAAGATCTATATTACTCACATAATAAAGCGCATTAGTCCCGGCACACTTTTTCAACTGCACTGGTTCCGTAAATATTTTTTCCATTCATTTTTCCCAAAGGGATTTTTTAATTAAAAAAAAAAAAAAGTCTTCATTAAAGTGTTTTAAGCCATGAACCAAACCAACCAGATATGTGGAGAATCACAGCATTACATACTTTTTTGCTTCAAATCAAAGTTTCGGAAAATCTACTGTGTACTTCAGTGAGTGAAAGAACTACAATCCCATGAAGCATTGCAAACAGCATAATCGAACTAAAAACAATGGAGAAACACATACAAATATTTAAGTATTTTGAAAACGTAGAGAGATCGACTCGATTACGTTATTCACAGTGCTTCAAGGGAGTGGGCGGAGCTAACAAGATCTTTTGGGCTGTTTTGCATGTTGCGACTCTGATTGGTGGAATTTTCTGTACAGCAGTAGTTTTTCCACCATAAATGCTGTTAAACATGATTATTGTAAAAAATAAGCTGAAATAATGCAGGCTGAAGACTTTAATCGATCTTTCCATCAATTAACAACCTCTAGCTCACAGTAGGTCCGTCTTTAAAAGTTTATAAGGTATTGTTAAAAATCAAGTTCCCTATGGAGAAGTTTTTACTTCCTGAAACTGACTGTTGCACTCTATAGGTTAATTCACGCCATGTTGGAATCACTGCAGTTATGAGATTCTGACCTTTAAAAAGCATTCACGTCCTTGTAATTACAACTTGTAAACTCGACTTTTCAGAGACATCCAATTTGTACCACCTGACTGCTGCAGATTCATGTTGGTGCTGATAGTGTTGCCATAGAAATGCATAATTACGAGTCAGAGGATGTAAGCAGCCATACATCACATGAACTTAACCGTAATTGAGGTGATACTGCAAAATTTCTACTGGTGTATTGCAGATATATCCTCCAGCCCTAGAAAGACCAACCAACAGCTGGCTAGCATCTTTCTAACTAGCTAACTATCTATTAATATAAGCCACCAGCGAGTCTGAGAGTTTTTTACAGTGTCTGTAAAGCTAGACAGATAAAATAAAAGGAAATGCAGACTGCTTGCAGTCTTTCTGTTTAGCGAGATAGACCAACAGACAGCGACATCTTTTAAACAACTTGAGAATGGAGGACGTCGTGATCAGAGTTGTGTTTGTTGTGTGTTTCGTGATAATGGAGATGGAGTGTAGATGTATGTTATGTGATTGAAAGAGCAAAAAGGAGGGCTAAGAGACACAATCTATGACAACTTGCAGTGCTACATATCATCGAGGCTGAGAAAAAGAACACAACGCTGTTACCATTACATTTCTGTATGTTAGCTTGTGGAGTAAGTATATATAAACTGTGTGTTTACACAGCTTTTTAAAAATTCTCAGACGCCGGTGTTTCGTATGGCATGTAGCTCACATTGTGCTGGGTTAGACCCTACTCTGAAGTAGGAGATAATTTAGTCCCCCCAAAAGACTAAAATCATTCCCAGATGCTGTGGTGTGAACACGTCAAAAGTGGTTACTTTCAGCAGTAGTTATAGGAACTATAAAAAAAAAAAAATGTTCCTCCGTTGTGAAAGCCCCTATAGTTAACTGGTTATCTAGCTATCTATCAGACAGATAAAGATTACTCACCTTTCCTTGCAGAGCCTCAACTGTGGCCGTCTGTCTAACATTGCCCACATGAACAGTCACCTGGAAGCCCTTATGGAAAGTTTTGGCATGGAACAGCAAAACGATCTCTGCCTCAAAGCGCCAGCAGATAGTGGGGTTCATCTCTGGACTAACCATCACCATACCCTGCCAGAGAACAACCAACAACACCAAAACAATTTACACCGGCTGCAGTACTGAATTAACAATTAAACACTCATCCTAGGGTGGGATGCGCCAATAAGGATTAAGTTTAAACCTAGATTTAATCAAGGTTTATCTATTAATTCTGTAGCACCGAACTTTAAAATTTGTTTAAATTTCTCTTCTCTTTGATGATGAGGGCGGGGCAACCTGTCACTCACATGAGATCCACCAACAGCAAAACACAACCATCCAATCAATTCGCCACGGACAAAATCAAGCCCCGTCCTACATTTGTTCTTGTTCTAGAAGCCGTTTTACTTGGAAATACGCCACAATAGGGCAATTAGCACTTACATTTAAACCATGATTATGATTCTGGTTTTAATTTACATTTAAGATGGACTGACTTTAATCCTGCTGCTCCATTACTTTAAACTCTGATTTAAATCTCAGTTAGGGATTAACTTCAAACTTGCAGGTGAAGACTGATTTAAATAATAATAATAATAATAATAATAATAAAATATCACCTACAATTAAAATGCTGCTGAATGAACAAAAACAGAAACTGTAGGTGTGGCATCAGGTCTCAGAGAGGTGTTTATTACAGCACTTGATCATCCCTTTATTCTTACGCTTTCTCCAAGTAGTATTTATAAAGACAGTTGGTGTTTTACACATTTTTTCCCTTTATTTTCAAGAGCTGCTTGTGTCAGAGAGAGAATTTCTGGTAGTCAATCGAAAAAGAAATGGAAGACGTCACAATATTCCTCATTTAAATAATTCATACGCAGAATAAAGGGGCGGGGCCTGGTTGAGTTAGCTAGTAGTGTGTTGAAACTGGCGGCTATGGTAAGGGGCGGGACATTTCCCAAACACGCTCGAAGCACTTGACCAATCACAACACACTGTTCCAGCCGACCAATCAGAGCACAGTGTGCTTTTCAGAAGGAGGGGCTTCACAGAGACAGGAACTAAACAGAGAGTTACTGACAGACTGGGAAGAGAGGAGCTGAACAATAGAGAATATGAGGAAAATAATGAACATTCAAGCAGGAAAACCTGTTCTAGTAGAGACAAAAACAACATCAAGACTTTGTAAAAAAAGCATAACCGGTCCTCTTAAATACTTATTGATGCACCCCTAGTGTAACAGCTCAGATTCAGTTTGAAGAAGTTCACAGAGAGGAAGTTTAATTTTCACAATCCTTCTAGACCTTCTGCATCCACCAATAGAAATGCTCACCTTTCGTAACAACGAACGGTCGAAATCGCCCAGTGCCAAAGTAGCTGCCTGTCCAGCTCTGAGCACCCTACATCCAGAGCGATTCCTCTGGATACTGCAGACTGTCAGCTCCCGAAACTTCCCGTCATCCGTGGGTCCAACCACCAGCTGCTCGCCCTCGCGGCAGATGCCACTGCACATGGACACAGTCATTAGCCACTAACGGTGTCTATTTGGACACCACAGTCAATAGAGGAGAGAGGAAGATGTACCTGTAAAGAGTCCCACCAACGACTGTCCCCACATCTGGCACTGTATAGATCTCATCAACCTACAGGATCACAAAACAGAGTTAGACAACTATTCATCTGTCTGTCTTTTGGGTGGATTATCTCTATATAGTCAGAGAATACAAAAATCAAAAGAAAAGCAGACAGTCAGTGATCACTGAATGGAAATAAGTAGTGATGCAATATAAAATATTAGACCAAAAATGAATTTTAGGGGTTTGACAATGTGTCTAACTTCCCCCTTTGTGTTCAACAGAAGAAAGTCAGTAATACAGGTGTGGAATGATGACAATTTTAAGAATAAAATCCTTTAAGAACAATTTAAGACCATTCGTGATGACATCTGAGCTTGTATTAAGTGTAAACTGTACCTGAAACTCAGTGAGCTGCTGCATGAGCTCCTCTTGCTCCTTGCTGTTGCTGAGGGGAGGTAGAATATTAAAGAAGACCTTCAGCAAATCAAGACTCTCTCCAGACACGCTGGACAGGGTGAAAATGGGTGTGATGCTGCAAGAGAAGAAGTGAAGAGGGAAGACAACAGATTGTGATCAAGAGGTTTAAAGCCATGTTCTTCTTTCATCTTTTGCGATTCTCATTGTCAAGCTTTGCTGTGGTTTTAGGGGTTTAGATGTACCTAGGTGACTGTGCAAACTTCTGGGCGGCAGTGACGGCGTCGTCTGTCGAGGACACCAGCATGGGCACTTTGTTACAGCCAGGCTGTTTGAGAATCCGCTCCAGCTGTCGGACCGTACGCTCCACGGTGCTCTTGGCGCACAGGTCCACCTTACTCACGACAATGAAGATGGGCACCTTCAACGCCATGGCCAGACCCAAGTGCTCACGTGTCGTACCCGCTGGGAAAAAAAGAGAGAGTATGCGAAACCTCAGACTTCTTACATGGGGCGATTAAAGAGTAGCCAATAGTTTGTGTGGATAACACAAAAGGTTCGGAAAACAAGGAACCAAGTCGCATATTTTCAGACTCTTAGGTTTACGTACTTTAATGTACTATTATGCCTTTTTGAATATTAACTTTCATGTAGTGTGTAATATAGCAGCTGTTTGTGATAAATGGAGTTTTTGTTTCCCAAAAGAAAGAAGCAATTCTGAAATGCCTGAAACGAGTCGTCACAAAGGCTTGACATTAACTTTTCTGTCACTGTGGCTAGTGGTTTTCCAAAGTTACTAGTCACTCAACATTTTCACTGGCCACAATTCTGACATCGACACCATGGGGAAAAACTGCCATATAGACATTTTTAATATTATCTTATAATATGGCATCAGGTTTATGAGGCTGCTGTCACTTTAAGAGCTGACACACGGATCCATTACACTGTTACATGTTTTCTTTCTCAACCGTTTACATTCACTTAAAACATAACTGACTGTGTTCATGTGAATACTCACCAAGACTGGCATTTTGACATTATTTTGTGTGTATTTGACTGTTTAAGCGCAATAAGCAGCGAAAAACTCAATTTAGTACTGAGAGGCGACTTAATGTGTGCGCACTTTGGATGTGAGAACAAAATTTAGTAAAATTACGCACAATACGCTCAAACCCACGCTGAAATTCAAGCCCTGTAACACCAACAATATTCATTCGGAGCAAATGAAACGAGGTGGTTTGTGTGTCGACTTGCTGTCGGAGAGATGAGAGAGAGAGAGCAGCTGGTATTGTGTATCTATTCTGCAGAAAATGAGTATTGGAAGCGTTTCAGATGTTTCAGTATCGATATGTATCGAAAAATCGATATTTTTGACAACACTACATTGAACTTATGGTTTATTTCAGATGCCTTTTAAAAGACTACAACTGAAAAATTGACTGTGTCACACACCACTGCTGAAATCCACCCGCATTTGGCGAGTGTTAATGTCTCTCTCTTCTACTTTGCCCCTCCCTCAAGCACTGTAGTTGTATCTGAGACTGGAAGAGTTTGGTTTGTGTCATTCGTGTTTTCTGCTGCCAAAACAAATCCATTCTGATGTGCTTCCAAAGGATGAGGACTTAGACCGAACTGATCTGGATAATGACACTATGGTCTTTTTAGAGCTGATTTAGAGCAGATTTTGAATTAGTCTCATATTTGATGAAGTTTGCATCATTAATTAATTCTGTTATTTTCCTGTTTATTACTATGAAGCTGCTTTGAAACAATCCATATTATGTAAAACACATAAAGGTGACTTGTCTTTAAAAAATGTCAGCCATTAACTAATTCTCACAAACCAAGAATCAACGTGCAACAGAAACAGCTGCTGTGAATGTCAACGGGGCATTATCAGGGGAGCTTGTGTGCCTCTCGTCTGTGGGTTGTTAAGATATCATTATGAGCGAGTGTGTAGGCATTGACAGAAGGAGGGCTCTGAGTGTGATGGAGCTCCAGCGCAGCATGTTATGCATGCAAAAACGGCAGCAACATGTAAACAAAGATGGAGGTCAAGGCTGGTGTACATTATGATGCATAAATAGATGTTCCTGAATGAGACATACTGTAATTTGACCAGGTCAAGGTGGAAGTGACACACCATCATCATCTTGTGGGAAGTATATGGAACTTGTATGAAAAATATTATTATTAATATTTTGGTAACACTTTATTTAAGAGTCCTGTTCTGCATGAGCATACTATGTACTTATTATAGTAATTACAATTACTGGGTAATAACTAGGTAAAAACCCTGAATCTACCCGTGCAGTTACCTTAAATTACTCAGTACTTTGAGTAAGTACACTGTAAGTGCACGACATACACACTGATAAAAATGATTCTGTGGTGAAGTAAATACTACAGAAAAAACAAATGTAATTTCTACATGAAAAAGATAGTTAAAAAAACAAAATAAATTCTATATTAGTACTCAATTCAAGCTTGCAGAAATATCAATGTTACAGAATTAAGTAAAACTTACTCTGAAAATTTTCCAATACTGGTGCTCCCATCATGCACTGTGGCACAAATAATTAATAAGGTTGCTTTTTTCCTCTGTTTTCCAGCTGTATTTACACTGTTTTATTATTGCTTTTGTTGTTAGGTTTAGTAACTTGCCATTTTGTGACATCTGGAGTTCATTTTCTACTCAAAATGACACATTCATACTCAAAAACCATCCACTGAATGTTACCGTCACTGTGCATTGTGTACCAAGTATTAAGATCTCTATGTTCGGGTGAGTGCCACGTTCTGTGTAGATGTGTTGTCTACACAATATCTATTGTATTATTTACTTAGATGTTTCTAAATATGCCTTAGTTCAGTGTTATACTGTTTGAGTAAAATTTACTTGAAACAAAGTACTGTAAGTAAACTTCAACTAAGTAGAAGTTACTTAAACTTTTACTGGTCAAGTTAAAGTTACTTATTTTCTTTGATAATTTTACTTAAAGGTGGGATAAGTAGATTTTCAACAACACTGTTTGGACATTGTTGATATTTGAAATCAACCCAAACAAACCCACCCCTCTCTTCATTGCTCCGCCTCCAAAACTCACACTCCAATACTAATCACCCTGCTCTGACCCTCGAACCCCGGCCCGAGCGCTGCTGGCAGGCGAAGCGAGTGCATTAAACACGCTAAACACCTCAATCTCTAGCGGTCAACAGTGTGCAGTAGTTTACATGCTCAACTCTCACTATCTGGCCGCTGTTACACACGCAATACGAGAGTGAATGTTTGTTTATCACAGCTGACGCGCAACAAAATGCTTCACGAAAAATAAAGCGCAGATGATGAACGAACGACAAGGAAGCACAAAAACTGAACGTACAGTACACAAGAGTAAATACAAAGTGTTCATTGTTAGTCGCAAACAGCACAGCAGCTCCAGACAATCAAAACCCAGTGTTACTCACATGAGAAGGAATCAAAGCAGCCTCCTCATCTGTTTTCAGGCCTTCCCACTTAGCTCTCTCCAGCGCTGGAAAGCTTTTCTAATATAAACACGGGTCCTAAAGCGCTTGCCCAGTCATAAACCTTCATTCCAGTGATATTCTTTTGAGCTCTTTTGTATTGTGTCTCATCAACTCTCTTCCTGGGTTTTTTTTTTTTCCTCCCTCTTGCTCGTTCTGTCTCCTCGACTGCTATAGCTACGCCCCCTAATGCTGATTGGTTAGACGTTTGTTGTTGGTGTCGGCCTGACTAACTTTCAAACAGTGTTTTTGAAAAAATACATAGCCCACATTTAACTTAGTTAAGTTGATTTTACTTAATTTCATAAGTGAATTTACTTAACTCATACTCTAAAAATCCGCATGCAAAAACTTGTATTAATATTTTAATATCGTTTAGGGTCACTAGTTTAGAATTTACACACATCGCCTTTATTCAAATACAAAAAACGTAATCATATTTCATGCAGCCAACAATCCCAGCTACACTAAAGTGAAAGAGAAGCACATGTATATCTGAGATAGTAGCTTCATAGATAAAGATTAGATCTATAAATAAAGGTGAAGTGTGCAATTCTGAGCAGAATTTAAATATGTTTTTTTGTGTTGACATGACATATCATCGGCTCAACCAATGGTGTAATTTTGGGGTGGGACTCTTGGTTTTCCAAGTAATAATTAAGTGGTTATTTTTGGTCTACTGTTTGATGGTGCAGAAACTGCACTCTCCACCTTTCAGCAGATGGTTCAGGCCAATGCAACACTCATCAGAATGTGACCCAGGGTTACTTATTTAGGTGTGTGATAAGCTTTTGCAGGTCATCTGACAGCCAAAGGTGTTGAGCATCACTTGTTTTGACGTGCCCACATCAGCTGATTCACACACACTCAAGAGCATGAAAATACGCAGAGCAGGTCACGTCCAGCTGTCACACAAAGAGAGATCTGCCTGTGTGGCAGCAGGGCAGACAAATCTGTCCAAAGTTCACCCGTCATCTGCAGTTAATGATTGGAGAACTGGCTGTGTCTCGGTTTGCATGGATTTGCTTATGGAAAAGTCAAACTCAGGGAGGTGCAGGAGACACTGTACACCATCGTCTGTGTGCTGTTGCATAATTTAGGTGGTTGGTGTCGAGTTGCAGACAGGGCTTCGTGTTCTCCTTGAAAGACGTGCATAACCCACTTGCCCAAATATCTTCTCCTATTTCTGACACACTACCTTCCCCAAACAAAACAACATAGTGATATGTCAGCATATGTTCCAGGACCACAACATAGGCACACCTCCTGTAGACGCCTCACAAATTTGCACAAAATTTGCAAAATATCACTCCTAAAAACTAAACTGGTCGGCTTTGAAAATTTAGCTTTTCATTTGCACATGAAAATGCTCCATGATGTGACACAATCACAGCCTATCAGAAAATATTTGATGTTTAACAGGCAGTTATGGACAGCAGGGTTTTGGGCCAATGTTATTTCAGGGTGAATGGATCTACACTGCGGAAATGGAAACCAAATGATGGACAAAACGTCCTAGCGTGGTTAGGACATAAGTTCTGCAACACCATGTTCCTCCATCGTGCTAAGTTAGAACATGATGTTTCTGTGAAGTATATTTGGTATTGTGTGGTATGTTGTTTTTCTGACTGCAGTGTTCGTAGACCATACATCCTGATTTTAACACTGATGTTTGAAAATATCTATCTTTAAAGGTTCAATTTCTGTGCATTAGCATTGCCAAAGTAACACATCCGTGTTCAAACCTTCAAACCTACTACTTAGCAAACTTAGTCATAATGATGTCGACTTTATTGAATTCAAAGAGTAAACATTTAGTGGGAGCGAGTTACTTTCGGTTTCAGTGAAGGATCCAGTATGTTGTAGGCAGAGATTATTGTAAATATGGAGAGAATGCTGCAACGGACAATCTGAAAAACCTCTGTGTTTGTAGTCAACATTTCAAGCTGGATGCTCACAAAAATCATGTTTTAGGCCAAACAGAGGGAAAAAAACTGAAAGAAATGGCTGTTCTGTCAGTTCTGCCCGAAGCGAAATGCCTTCACGTACAGGTAAGAAAGCTGTTGCCATAGTGTTTATTTTTTTACTATAATGCTGTTTAAAGAGTAGACAAAGTATGATCCAATTTTCAGTGATAAACCCACTATAACTGTTCTGTTAATAACACTGTCGATCCAACTGTTCATGGCAGGGATACAAACATGCAGAAGTATAATTTGTAGCTGTCAAAAGACTTTTGCTGATAAATAAACGTGAATTTCTCAGTCCAGGTAACATGAAGAATGAGGTAACACATTGTTCATTTACATATACTACTGACACTGTAACAATAAAAAACGGGTTAAAAATCAGCAAAGTTACACTTTAAGTTGGAGTCGACCGATACTTTGGCAGAAATTTGGCATTTTTAAATTATCGGCAGGTAAGATTTTCTGTTTGGTCAATGTGTCGGAAGCAGGACTTTTATTTTGACAGCACTGAGAAAGTCAGCTCCTGAGCGTCTTATCTCCCATTCTCCATCTTCATTAGTGTACTGTCTCTGTTTAACAGTTCCGTCTAATAAATCACAAGACAGAACTGTTTAGCAAATAAAGTAAGCACAGCGGTATACAAAAAAGTATAATTATTAGTAATAGAAAAACAAATGCTATCCTACTTAGTCACCTATCATCAGCACTCAGCATATATGCATTTATATCACTTAAATAAGTCTAATAAACATTTAATTTCACAAACATTGTTTATTTTGCTGTGAGATCTTCTGAAGTGTGCATTTGGAAAATGCGTAAACTCTGTGTGTAACAGTTCAGCGGTCACTTTAAATCCTTGATTTCAAACTTTTCTGCGCCATTATCCAGTCGTCCGCTACATTATATTTATGTCAAATTCACTGTGTACTGTATGAAAAGAAAAAGAAAAACATCACCTGGTCTTTAATTGAGAAAATATGATTCCAGTGCACACAGACTAACCAGATTACCGAGCACACTGTTGGTCACAGTGTTTACTTCCTTTTAATTAATTTTTATAACAATTTCTTTAATTCTGAAAAAAAAAAAAAATTAGAGAATCAAGAAGTGAACATCTAAAGTATAAATCTGTTTAGTTTATCAAATCGTTTTTTTTCATGCAATTCATTTTTAAATTATTTCTAATTGAGTAAATATTAAGTAATTTAAATTAAATAGTGTAATATCATATACATCGGCCCACTTGCTCTCTAAGATATCAGCCTCGGCCATCAAAAAAATATTGGTCGACCACTACTTTTAAGGGTAAGTAACCTACAAATGTCTTACTTACAGCGGTCTCTGCATATTACCTGGACAGGAGAAATTATTTTAACCTGTTAACTGTCACTCGGGACACCTGACGCGCTTATTTTATTGCCTTCTTCCCTATCACATATTTTAGTAACCATCATAAATAAGGTAGATAAATCAGGAGAACACGTCAGAAACAATTTCAACGGAGTGTGTTTGTCACCCAGCGGCTATTAAGTGCCTTAAACAACATCTCATAACAGGAACCTACATTTTTTGGGATCTCAACTTCAAATTTGGAACACAACTGCGTTTCACATATGGCTTAGATTTTATAGGGGGTGAGAGTGAAATGACACCTGAGCCTGATCACTGTGGCCTGCAGTCACAACTAGACTGACACATCTTTCATTCAAGACCCCCTTTGGTCCTGGACCAGAGCAGCACTGGGGTATTTTGGGGTGTGGAAGACAGAAGGAATGGGGGGCGACACTTAAGAGTGTTGCTCTGCGTTACATAAGATCATATGGTAGGATTATTGAGTGGCCAGGAGAACAGCTGATTTACCACTCCATGCCAAAAAAGGATTGACGTGTCCAAACATTACGAGGTTTATTTGTGTCACTTGCCCTGCGTGATTTGACATTTAACAGAGTCTGCTTCGCTGGCACTAATCTAAGATAAACAGGTTAAAGCAAGCGGCAGTCCAATTGCATAAACTGTTATGCAATCCCAAACGTGCTGTAAATGCTTACCAATGCCCGTGTTGGCACTGACGACAAGCATGGCAAAGTCTGGACAGTAGCTGGTTAAGCCAAAGATGGTGGTCTTCAGATATTTGTGGTGGCCGGCCAGATCTATGAAGGTGATCATTTTTGAGGCACTCTCACAGATTTCCTCTGCTGTTCGGGACTCACTGTAGTTCACCACCTAGATAAAAGACACCAAAGGCTAGTAACACCAAAAACCTTTCAATGAAAAATCTGTCATCATTTCTGACCCTCATGTCATTCTAAACCCATAAGACTTTTGTTAATCTTCAAAAGAAAAAATCCGGATATTTATAAATAAACCTGAGAGGTTTCTGTTCCTCCATTGACAGTTCATGTAACCAAAACTTAAAAAGCCCCTATTATGCTATTTTAAAGGTTCCTAATTTTTTTAATTTAAGTTTTGGAGTCTCCTACAACAGGTTTACATGCACCCCAGGTCAAAAACACTTTAAGTAACTCATAATATCCTCTGCAGCATCAGCTCTTTTCTCTCGGTTCGATCAAGAATTCAGTCTATATAAACCCCACCTTTCTGAGAGCTGCTCTGCTCTGATTGGTCAGATGGCCCAGTCTCATTAGCATATCTGAATCTCAGCACTTGATACACAGTGATATGAACAGTAAAAATGGCGTCGGTTTTACTGTATCAATCTCATCAAAGTGGATTTGCTTTGACAGCAGAAAACAGCGTCTTCTTGACATGAACAACACGGACCAAACTCTTCCAGTCTACAGTGATTGAGGGCGGGGCAAAGAGACGCTGTTCAGCCAATGAAGACCAGAGGCTGGCATTATGCAAATGAATTACAAACCTACAGAGGTTCAGCAGGAAGTGAGACTGGAGTTACTGAACTGCCTCATTTCAGGCAGTTCAGAATCGCTTCTTTCTTTTAGGAGATGAAAAACTTCTTTATCTTCTTTTTAACATTTATCTGATCTTTTAACTTTCCAGACCTTTTACACTCACAAACAGCTCTAATACACACTACATGAAAGGAAATATCAGAAAGGCATAACAGGGTCACGTTAAAAGATCTAAAAAGGTTATAAAGGCGTCATAAAACAAATCCATATAAATCGAGAGGTTTAATTCCAGTTGTGAGAAAACGATTGCTTTATATGATGAACAGATTTAATTTTTAGGCTTTTAACTTTGCAACTACATGTTAGGTTAGGGTTAAACACTTCCGTGATTAACCCCATGTTTAACCATATGTTTTTTTTATTTTTTACGATGCATTTGTAAACTTTTTAAAGGGTTAGTTCACCCAAAAATGAAATTTCTGTCATTAATTACCCTCATGTTGTTCCACACCCGTAAGGCATTTGTTCATCTTCAGAACACAAATTAAGATATTTTTTAATGAAATCTGAGAGGTATATGACTCGTCCATAGACAGCAATATAATCAACACTTTCAAGGTCCAGAAAGGTACTAAAGACATCGTTAAAACAGTCATGTGACTGCAGTGGTTTAACCTTAAAGGCCCACTGAAGAGCGTTGGAACGCTCAGCCAATAGCGTTTAGTTTATGTTACAGCTCGGCCAGAGCCGTTAGACTCTGTAAAACCTCAGTTTCCTTCTAATCTCTAACCATTTCTCCTCCTAATGTCCTTTTTTATCGCTTTAATATACAGCATTCTGTGCAGAATTCAAATGGGTCCGATACCTTTTGTGGTCTGTGCCGACTCGCGCATATGATCCGCTCTGTGCTCTCGTGTCTCTGGACCGGAACAGACTGCTCGCGTTGCGGTGGTTCATGTGACACTAACGCGAAAACGGACTTCATTCGTGTCAAAGGAAAGCATATTTACACCGTCTGAATCGTTTCCTATTCTCTACATAGTGCACTATGTGCCATTCATCATGTAGAAACCAGTAAATGTGTGAGCAAATGACTGATGTCAGCTTCAGCGTCTGGAAGAGTGTAGGGGGAGGCGGGACTTCAGATTCTAGACAGCATTTGATTGGACAGATGATTTGATGAGAAACTGAAGTCTGCAATGATGTCATGAAAATCCGTGATCCATTTTAGCGGAAGTGAGAGACTGTAAGTTTTGAATGCTTATACCTCCTAAATGTGAATTTTGTCATTGTTGTGGAGCACACCAGCTCATTCATAACCTTAAGGTGAACATATTCATACTAAAAGCTAAAAAAAAACTTAAATTTTGATTTCAGGGGGACTTTAATGTTATGAAGCGACGAGAATACTTTTTGTGCACAAAATCAAAACAAAAATATGTCCACTGCTTCTAGGTTCTACGTCAGAACGCCGACTCATTATTGGCCGGCTCCTGCGTCATCATCACACGCATGCGTCGTGCTGCTCATGTGAACAGCGTCGGCGTTCTGACGTAGAGCCTGGAAGCTCTGGATGTAAACAGCATAAGAGAATGACACAGAAGAGAAGATATTGTTGAATAAAGTAGTTACCACTGTAACCACCGTACCACTGCAGTCACATGACTGTTTTAACGATGTCTTTAGTACCTTTCTGGACCTTGAAAGTGGTTGTTAAATTGCTGTCTATGGAGGAGTCAGACAGCAGACAGATTTCATCAAAAATCTGTGTTCCAAAGATGAACGAAGGTCTTACGGGTGTAGAACGACATGAGGGTGAGTAATAAATGACAGAATTTTCATTTTTGGGTGAACTAACCCTTTAAGTTTTGGGTACCTGGACAATGAAGGGACAGAAACCTCTCAGGTTTCATTAAAAATATCTTGATATGTCTTTTGGGTGAAGTTGTGACACTGCCACATATGACATGTTTAACCCTGCTCAATATTTTATAATAGTTTTATGACTATTGGGGTTTTTTATAGGTGTACATGTTGTCTTAGCCATTTTATTCCTCTTATCTGTTTTAATGTGTGTATGTCTTTAAATGATACTAGGTCTGCCTGTCATGTGAGTGATCACATGACAGGAAGCAGGAAGTAGACCAGAATAAAAGGAGGCAGCATGGCAGTCAACTGAGGGTCACAAACACAACTAATGATCATCACTTACTGGACTGTGGAGTACCTTACCTTACCTTTCCAGAAAGGTACTATCACACAGACTATCACTTCTGTGGATTGTTTATACACCGGTGGACACTTTCACATTTGTACTGACAACACTTTGGGATTCTTAAGAAGTGTTTTATTATGGTATGGAGCAAATATATGTTTTTCTAGTTTTATTGTGTTGTTTCATGTGAATATTGTAAATACACTTCATTTATTCACTTTATTACTGTTGTTCGCCTCATCTTTTTAAACACTCCCAACCTCACACAGTTTAATCTGACCCCCTTTTTAACTTAAAGGATAGGCTGATTGTTACAATCTAATCCTTTAAATGCGTGTTATGTGCTGATGATAATCCATAATATGCCTTACGAAGTTGTGAAGTTGTGAAGTTACGGCTGGGCAGAATAAATGTAATATGTAAAGCATTTATAAGAGAGGCAAGAACTACTGCAAATCGGGACACGTCCCAAACAAGTCCAGGCAAGAAAAAACTTGTCATTAAGAAGTGCTGTTAGGCACATTCTGAGCTGCGTTGTTCACAGTTGTCAAGCAACATCACAAGTTGACATACTAACAGATTTCAATTGATGTGTGGTCACTGGAAACCTCCAGTGTTTACACTCTTCAGCCAATCAAGCTGACCATTTTCCCTAAGCCAACTTGAATTAAAACTGCTTTAAGGTTGTTAAACTCACCACTCCTTTGCTGTCAAAGCCCAATATCTCGATGCTGATGCTAGACGTTCGTCCTGTCTGGATCTCATGCAGGTGTCTGAAGAGATTGAGTCGCGCTCTCCCTCTCCCGTTGTCCAGCTCTCCCTGCGTAAGGACACCGAGCAGAGTGGACTTCCCCGAGTCCACATTACCCAGCACAGCGACCCGCAGGTCCAAGAACTGGAGACGCGTCAAATAATGCCATTAACATACACTTTAGACAGTCAAACACATCAGACGCATATGACACGGATAACACGCATCTCCGACGTTTACCTGCTGATCATCTGGCACTTTTCTGACCAGGACCTCGGCTATTCTGTGTGGCTCGTCAGAGTCGTAATCGACCTCCCTCTCTCTGAGAACTGTGATGTCTGCACCCACCCTGGACAGACCACAAACACACAACATTACCTCACAAAACCTGCCAAGAACATGTCCGCACATACTTTTAAAAAGAGAACTTATTACAGTAATAATATACTTTAAAAGAATATACTTAAGTGCGAACTGAATGTAATGTTTTCATATACTTTAATCATGGCATTTCTAATGAAACTTGTATGCCATGTACTTTAATATATTTAATTCCACATTTGTAATGAAGTTGCAATTTAGTACATTTAAAATATATTAACTTTAAATGTAATATCGAATAACACGCTACAGTTTAAATTATAATCAAGTACTTTACATGTGCTTTAGTATGTTTGTTAAAACATTAGAGCTGCACGATTCTGGATAAATAAAAAAAAAAAAATCAGTTTTTTTTTTTTTGTTTAAAATAGAGAAATAAAAAAGTATAAGATTCTCCTATGATTCTGAACACACAACTAAACAAAATAATTTACTAGAGGTTCTGAGAAAATGTTAATTGCTGCAGTCTATTTAAAAATGTTTAATTCATCTGAATGAATGAATTTTTTTTGGCTAGAGAATACCCATAATGCAATGTGAGAGTCGCGCTGCGCGCCAAATGAATTTCCGCGTCTGACCAGAGGATGGCCCCGCAGCTGAATCATCCATCTCTCCACTTCCCAATGTGGCTACAGCGTAATATCATACAAGTATAAATTCATTTTTACTTGATTATTAAATTGTTTAAGGTTTATACATGCTAGTTTTCATGACAGAGTTCAAGATAAATCTTTTCATTACTACCGGAGCTGCCAGTTTGCTAAGTTTCTAATACTTATTAAACAGCAGCACAAACTATGTAAAAGCGGAAGCCCTCAGTGTCCGAATTCTCTCACTTGTTTTCATTCACTCCTTCAAGTGAACTATATTAGTGGACTAATGCATAGTGTATGAGGGTATAGGGGGTGATTTTGAACACAGCATTTGTTTTGAAGTAAAATATGACCTATGCATTTTTCTGAGATTCACCCAAATACAGAGCTAGGATTTGATATATTTATAAGACAAAATAATACATTTTATTATCATGCATAATGAACTAAACGTGTTATGGCAGTGTGTGTGTGTGTGTTGTGTGTTTATGCTCGCACTTCTCAGCCATCCTGCGGAGAGTTTTGAGAGAGGCTTTCATGTCTTCCTCTGACAGGCCCACCAGCAAGCCGTTGTCCTCCACGCCGATCTGATACACAGCCTCGCCGCGGCCCTCCTGCAGCCTCCACTTCATCTGTGTGGCCAGGTGCTCGAAGCGGTACTGAGTGGGGTTCACCAGCTTCAGCTAGATCACACAACACAGCCAAAGCTAAAAATAACAACAGCAGCAACAACACTGTGTGGCTGAATTTAGAAATGGGAGTATTCGTTGAGTTCAGGAACACAAAGGTAATGATGGGAGTGTCCGTGTGACTAAATGTGATGCTGCTTTGTTTGCAGACATTTAAATGAACAACAGCTGTAGTGTATAAAAAGCTCTGCTAATCTACTGCCGCCCGCTTACGTTTACAGAAGTGACTCTCTGAGCGTTTACTGACAATCAATTGTGGGTAACCTATGCATGAAATACAAGCAATACAAAAGATCATTAAACAAATATCCATCTGAAGCACTCTGTTGTGTTCGGTGATGTACAACACAGAGATGTGAGCTTGCAGAGAGTTTACCTTGTACTCAATGTTTCCCTCTTCAGCCTGAAACAAAAGACAGGGCAGAGTTAATGCTGAATGAAGCTCAAAAGTCACACAGTTCAGTATTCAAAAGCACAAAGACTTCAGCCTACATCTGTAGAGAAAAGAGCCGTGCGAACAAGGTCAACGAATATGTCGGCTCATTCAGAATAGTCTCTTCCTATACATGTCTTGCTGCTTTTATACTGTGATTATGATGGAAAAAACATTTTCTTACTGCATTTTCATGGCATGTCAGATACGATAAAGTGAGCTTTGCTATTACAAACTTAAAAACAAAACTCATAATAGACAAAAAAACAACAAAAAAGTAGAGTTTAGTGCATATCACAAGCATAGCTCACTTCATTCCATTATAATTACAACAATCCTGTTCAACAAGCCCAGCTAATGACTACATTAGTCATCTGATTCACTTCTAGTATAAAAACAACAATGAATCAGTCGTACATCATCTTTTCCTGCCTGTATTTCTCATATTTACAAACACAGCTGTTGTAGTACTTCAGATGTCATAACAACAGCTCAACGCCTCTTTTTCTTTCTTATTTAATGATAGTCGTGTTTATTTCTTTCTACAGAAACTCGCCTTCATTATCAGCCAAACACTGACAGTAAAGTTTCCAATTAATTTTTTCTGCAGTGTGACAAATTCTTATGTAATTATTATACATAAATGCACTTTCATGAGCTGACCGACTAAAATAAATGTACCTTAAAAGATTTATTTGTCACAACACATGGATATTTAGAAAAGATGCCTGTATTTTGTTTAAAATTAAAAGCACATGAAATTTTACTGTAAAAAGTTAATATGAATATTTATGAGGAAAGCAAACCATTACATTTCTTTATATTTTACTGAAAAGCATATTTTTTACGTTATCAGATTGTTTATTCAGATTATAATGTTTATATAGTGTATCAACATGCTAAGCTATTTTTGCTGGAGAGGCTAATTGTATCACATTGTACCACCTGAGTTATTATTATTAATATATTTTACAGTAATAAAACTAATAAACTTTTAATATCTCGAATAGGTTGATATATTATTGACATACTGTAATGGCTGCACACTTTATGGTTCCATCTATTTATGTCTTCAATATTTCATCACGTAATGCTTGCAACACTGTATTTTTGTAAACAAAATAATAAATAAATAAATAATCAGTGAAGTCACAAAACCATATATACAAAATATAAAACCTTGTTCGAAGGAAATACTGAGAGAAAATATAATAAAAGCAGAAGAGCTGAAGTAATGTTAGTGAGGCAGCTGCTTTAAAACAGGCAGATGTGTTTAACTTTATGTCGGCTCACCTCTGGAGGTAGATAAGGCGGATTATTGCTTGCTTTTGGATACCGGGCTGACCGGTTTTTGGACTTTTTGCTGCCATTTTTGGCGGTTTTTCTGCTGGCAGCACCATTAGTCGCCGCCTGAGAGCTGGACTTTTGTGTGGCAGCGGTCCCGAAAAGCTCCGACACCCGCGTATCCATCCCTGTTCAAAACCCCGAAATAACCTGATAAACTACCGAGTCTGTCCTACGCCATTCGCCCCGCTGCATTCACCTGCTTCAGATAGATAGAAATACGAAGAGAGCCAGTAAAACATCCCATATAAGCTCGAGCCGGTAGGGCTCAACCCCCCCACACACTAAACAAAAACAACTCGACGTCCGGTTTAAGTTTGCGGAAGTGCGTCATGAAACTTTCTATTCATTACGTCATGCGAAGGGAAATAATATATATTTTCTCATTTGTTTCTGTATTGAATAAAATTAAAGCTATTTGAAACTCTGACATGGTTTATATAGAATTGAATAGAATCAAATAGAGTAGAATAGATCCCGCGAGAACACCAGAAATGATTCTGTAAAGGAAGAAGGAAGTATTGTTATAATTTGAGTCACTGAATATTCATGATTTAGGCATGCTGCAATCACTATGTAACTTTACATGAATTATCTACCATTTGTATTGTGTCACACATAACAGAGAGTGAAACGAAACTTTGCACTGCTGTTGCATCAGTTTTGTTATTTAAAACACGATGATCAATAACATGAGTCAAAAAAATAATCAAACATTTTCTCCAGGGATATTTGGCTTTAAATTTACTTTGAAGATAGATATTTTGACACTGTCTACATTACCTTTTTTTTTATTATTATTTACCTTTCTGAAAGTGTTTTGTAGGATAATTAGTTTTGTAACATTTAAAGTCGTTAAAAACTGTTAAAATGTGGACAGAGTTCAAAAACTGAGTGAATTAAATTAAGTTTATAGTCTTTGATTAAGTGATCGCCAATTAAACGGCGAAACAGCGCCGCCTCTCTGCAGTAAGAGGAATAGGAAACATTCTCAGAGTTGGAAAATATGGAAATGACTAAAGAAAAAAGTTTTCTTTCCAGGTAATAAGCTACATATTTTTAACATTTTTTTTTTTTTTTTTGGTTGTTTTGTCTTTTATTAAATATTATTATAACATATATATTTTCTACAAGATGTTATACAATGAGTTATACAGTGTCAGTTCTCGAATTTGATTGGCTGATTGGCATTTGTTTTTTCCAGTAATCAAGCGTCACAGACATTGACGTGTAGTTTAACACCGATCAGGCATGACATTATGATCAGTGACAGTGAAGTGAATAACACTGATTATCTCTTCATCACGGCATCTGTTAGTGGGTGGATATATTAGGCAGCAAGTGAACATTTTGTTCTCAAAGTTGATGTGTTAGAAGCAGGAAAAATGGCCAAGCGTAAGGATTTGAGTGAGTTTGACAAGGGCCAAATTGTGATGGCTAGACGACTGGGTCAGAGCATCTCCAAAACTGCAGCTCTTGTGGGGTGTTCCCGGTCTGCAGTGGTCAGTATCTATCAAAAGTGCTCCAAGGAAGGAACAGTGGTGAACCGGCGACAGGGTCATGGGCGGTCAAGGCTCATTGATGCACGTGGGGAGCGAAGGCTGGCCCGGGTCCGATCCAACAGACGAACTACTGTAGCTCAAACTGCTCCAGAAGTTAATGCTAGTTCTGATAGAAAGGTGTCAGAATACACAGTGCATCGCAGTTTGTTGCGTATGGAGCTGCATAGACACAGACCAGTCAGGGTGCCCATGCTGACCCCTGTCCACCACCGAAAGAGCCAACAGTGATCATCAGAACTGGACCATGGAGCAATGGAAGAAGGTGTCCTGGTCTGATGATTACATCACGTGGATGGCCGGGTGCGTGTGTGTCGCTTACCTGGGGAACACATGGCACCAGGATGCACTATGGGAAGAAGTCAAGCTGGCGGAGGTAGTGTGATGCTTTGGGCAATGTTCTGCTGGGAAACCTTGGGTCCTGCCATCCATGTGGATGTTACTTTGACATGAACCACCTACCTAAGCATTGTTGCAGACCATGTACACCCTTTCATGGAAACGGTATTCCCTGGTGGCTGTGGCCTCTTTCAGCAGGATAATGTGTCCTGCCACGATGCAAAAATGGTTCAGGAATGGTTTGAGGAGCACAACAACGAGTTTGAGGTGTTGACTTGGCCTCCAAATTCCCCAGATCTCAATCCAATCGAGCATCTGTGGGATGTGTTGAACAAACAAGTCCGATCCATGGAGGCTCCACCTCGCAACTTACAGGACTTAAAGGATCTGCTGCTAACATCTTGGTGCAGATACCATAGCACACCTTCAGGGGTCTAGTGGAGTCCATGCCTCGACGGGTCAGGGCTGTTTTGGCAGCAAAAGGGGGACCAACACAATAACGTTATGCCTGATCAGTGTATCTAAAGCATTATGTTAATGACTTGTATGTAAAAGTTATATGTAAGTGTTGAGTTACACTTTTAGAGTTAGTCTTTACTTTTGTTTTTCAGTGTCAAGTCTTTCAATTACTGCTCTGTATAGACAACCATAACCTTATTTCATGCTTTGTCTGTGACTAGATGAGAATTCCCGTGACTTTTCCAGTCATTTCTGATTACTGGATGAAGATTTTTCAAAATAATAATATAGATAATAATGAGAAGTTATTAGAAAGTGCTCTACCATAGTACAACACTGCAGTTCATGTGAAACAGAAATGAGAGTCAGTGGCTTCAAGAGAGTTTTAGCTGGTGAGTGTGACTCCGGAAACAGGTTGTTTTTCCCTGAAGCTGGAATGTGCGGCTGGACTCTCTTCTGATTGGTTGTGCTTCACTGCTTCTGTAAGTCTCTCAGTGCTGCTGTTCACTGGGGAATGTGGCAGTAAGAAGAGATTCCTCCTGTACAATTATTTGAAGATGGACAAAACACACGGCCTGATGTTCCTTTTCATCTGTGTCGGACTCGGGTGTCACAGGATGGCACATGCTGTTCGCATGGAGAAACTGGCAAACATCAAGATCTGTGCAGACAAGGACTGTTCATGTGAGTTTCCACTATTTATGACACTGATATGGAGAAGCAATGTGTTTATAATTCAGTATTTTGAGTTTGAAATCAATTATCAGCTAGTTGTTAATTACAATCACTGTTGTGTAAAACCATTTTTGTGTTTTTGATTTGAAGCTCACATTTTGTTGTGAAGTGGCAGGTTTCATAGTGACAACATTCCCCAGTGTTGGTCAACATGTTTTCAACAAACTATCTTCTCTCCTGTGCAAAACTCTTAAAAATAAAGGTTCCAAAAGGGGGTTTATGCCATAGAAGAACAATTTTTGTTTCCTTAAAGAACCTTTCAGTAAACTGTTCTTAAAAGAACCATGTTTTTTCTTAGTGTGAAGAATATTTTAATAAACTAAAGAGCCTTTTTTCCACTATAAAGAGCTTTTTGTGGAATGGAGAGGTTCTTCATGGAACCATTGATGCAAATAACGAACCTTTATTTTTTAAAAGTGAATAATGGTGAAAATATTATTTTTTTGTTTGTTTTATAGCCATGATAAAATGTGCTATAACTACCCCCTTAAATTATAACTGTTCAGTTATTTTAAACACATTGTTATATGTGTCTGCCTCATAGATGTTATTTCAATGGCTAAAGCTCTTGAAGACTATGTGGCTTCAGACTGCAGGTACATAAACCTGAGAAGAGGCCAGATGATCTATGTGTATTCTAAACTCAAGCCTGTAGAGGGAGCTGGAGTCTTCTGGTCTGGAAGTGTGCGTCTAACATTTATTCTCCATTTGACATTTGTGTCTAGCTGATCTGTGCGAGCACATAAATCATGGCAGCTTTGCTTTTGCAGGTTTACGGTGACCGCTATGTAGACCAGATGGGTGTCATGGGATATTTCCCCAGTAACTATGTCAATGAGACACATGTTTTTGAGAAGAACACTGTTGAGATCCCAACGACGGTAAGTCCGGTAATTTAATCCACTGATCTTGAAAAAAAATTCACATTATACTTTTTATTCTGATAATGCATTATATTTCTCTCTCTGTAGGACATGGACTTCTTCTGTGCTTAAAGATAGCACAACAATATTTCTCCACAACAATATTTGAAGGCCCTCTAGTGTATTCAAAGCTTATTTTAATCTATGGTCACTCCTTGTTTATATAAAGTAAAATAATTCACTAATTATGAATGAATTTATGAATGAATGTTCTTTAGGGAACTCACTCTTTTTAACCAATGGATTTACATGACTTTTCCAGTTGTTCACAATAAGTATTAAGGAGAAGGATCTTTAAAAACATTTTTACTCACAATTTCTATCCAGTAAAATATTTAACAGATTGGCATAAGAAAAATACATATTCTTTACAAAAATGCCCTTGACCTTATAAAGGAGTCATATGATGCTATTTTAAAAGTTTGTTATTTTGATTATTGGGTATAATGGAATAGGTTAACATGCTTTAATGTTTAAAAAAAAAAAAAAAAATTCACATACAGTACATTGTATGTGTATGTTGTAGCTCCTCTATTCCCAGTCTTCTTCTTGGTTTTTAGGCGCATTGCATCCTCCTGTGTGCATATCGCCACCTACTGTGCTGTGATGCAGTCAGGGTTTGTTTAAGATCATTTCTTATTTCCTCTTTTCCCTTTCCATGTCTTTCTTTCTTCAGTTGAAAAAAAAAATTAAGGTTTTTGATGAAAATATTCCAGGATTTTTCTCCATATAATGGACTTTAATGGACACCAAACGGTTTAAGGTCCAAATGACAGTTTCAGTGCAGCTTCAAAGGGCTTAAAAAATGTAACTGGCGCTCCGTTCGTTCCGTAAATTGAATAGGGAAATGCGGTTTTGGCGGAGGCACTTAGAAGGCGAACGTTTGTTTATATAAAGCATATACAATTGTATTTTTTTCGAAAATGACCGATCGTTTTGCTAGATAAGACCCTTATTCCTCGTCTGGTATCGTTTAAAGCCCTTTTGAAGCTGCACTGAAACTGTAATTTTGACCTTCAACCGTTTGGAGGCCATTGAAGTCCATTAAAGGAGAATAATCCTGGAATGTTTTCATCAAAAACCTTAATTTCTTTTCGACTGAAGAAAGAAAGACATGAACATCTTGGATGACATGGGGGTGAGTAAATTATCAGGAAAAGTTTATTTGAAAGTGGACTAATCCTTTAAGGCCCTGATATACTCACAGCGAAGTTCCTTTATTTCGTTCTTCTTTAGGGGTAAAAAGAAGTTGGGAATCACTGTGGAGTAGACTAGTGTGCTTGACTCTTGCATTGTCAATGTTCACAATGCAACATTTATTTACATCAAGAGGTGCATCAGTATTTAGTCAAGATTTTGTATTGACAATGCAAGAGTCAAGCACTCTGTTAAGTCTACTCCAGCACATCCCAAAGACTTACACTGAGGTTAAGGTCTGGACTCAGAGGTGCCAATTCATGTGTTAAAAAGATTCTTTATGCTCCCTCCCAACCATTTTGTTAGATTAAAATCTCAATCATAGGTAGAATATTTGTAGTCTCAGCCATCAGTTTAGAAACAGGCGCCTCAACCCCTGTGATGTGTGAGATCTCAGGAGAATGACCAAGCAGTCACAGATCAAGTGTGGTACAAAGCATTCTCAGACTTATTCAGGAAGAAGGGTCATATTTATAGACATAGGTCAAACAACAATCTCCAGGATAGCTTGAGCATCAAATCATACGCTTGTATGATAAACCCCTGTTTTAGTATGGTCGTTCATACCTCAAAGCTTAAAACTGTGAAAATGGGCATGTAAAGCTCTGGAAAAGTGGGAGCGTAGAGGGGGGGAAGAGGGAAGAGAACAACCAATGAAACACAGACATACAACACACTCATTATACAGAATAATGAATATTAATATATGAGCATGGAGAAAATGACAACAAACTCCCAAGCACAAGGGAGAAATGCGAAAGAATATTTAAAAGGGCTAATAATACGTTCATTACGTTTATGAGCACTGCAGTCTCATGATAAACAACACATAGTTTAACACAGAAAGAATAAAGACGTAGTTTATTTTTTGTCCATTTTTCTTTGAATTTTCGATCTAAATCAGTCTTTTGTCTATAATCGTGTCATAGGCTACACCACTGTATCAGTGTCCAGTTTGCACATTTCATTTGAAGAAGACTGAAATAGGTGTGTGCATACACCATGCTGGTTCATGTTTGGTGCAGGAGAATATGTGAAATATGTCTATAGAAACTTTAAACACAGATACTTTATTCTGTATATGAACTATGATCCACGTGGCTAGTGTTGTTAAACTGACCACATTGCAGGCAAAATACAAACAACACACATGTGCTAGCTGTGCTGAGGGAAACCTACACACGGCTCGCGTGTTCTAACGCAGAGGTGAATGAACAGCACTTTTGTGACATTTGAATTCTCCGCTGAAATGCAATCTCTTGCGAACGTATTTGTGCTGGTAGATCACAGCAAAGCAAGCCACATGCACCAAAACTTCAGCTCTGGTCGTATCGCAGGAAAACGTCTTTGGTTACTGGCGTAACCTCGGTTCCCTGAAATGAGGGAACAAGACGTCACGTCAGATGCTGACGCACTGGGGAAACACCTTTCTCCTAGAAATACTGAAGCCTGATTGAATCGCGCTATTGCACTGCAATAGCCAATGGCGTTCAAGCGTGCTAATGTGGGGCGGCACCACCCCTCTATATAAGGCAACGCTTGGTGCCATTACGTCAGAATCTTTCGACTGAATAAGCAAGTGATGAAAAATCCTGAGAACAAGTAACACGGCATGATCGCGACGTCTCGTTCCCTCATTTCAGGGAACCGAGGTTACGCCAGTAACCAAAGACTTACCCTTTCAATATCGGTCTCTCTACGTCGCATCAGATGCTGACGCATTGGGGAACGTGTCAAATCACGCCGTGTTACTATGAAGGGCGTCCAGCGTAGGCAGAGCGGACAGCCATAAACATGTTTGCGAATACTGTGTCATATAACAGTCATTGCAGTGAAGTTGCATAGGCATTCAAGTAATTTGCATTAAGCACATAGGCGTAAGACCATCGGACCTAGTTGAACACCAGCCTCTCTGAGGTCAACCATTATGGATTGATTAGGCCGCCCAATTGTGACGTGTAAGTTAGCGAACCTAGTTGAAACACCGCATCGAAAGGGGGAGGAGGAGGCGGGCCTTACTCAGCCGCTCTGAGCAGTATCAGGGAGCTTGTGAATGTTGTAAACCACAACCATATCTCGCTGATGAAAAGGGGTCAGTGACCGCTTATTAAGAGACAAAAAAGCGATGAAATGCGGCGCTTATTGAATAATAAATTGACTTGCTAAAAGAAGCGGTTAATACCGGTTCATTAGTACAAACTAACACCGCACCCATGAGCGGAGGGCGGAGCGTGTATACATGCAAGCTCTGTACTCCGAAGCAGCATATCACTTGGTGTATAGCAGTATACAGCAAGCTAAATAGGCTACATATTAAACCTAGCTCTCCTGTACAGACAGAATTCAAGAGGCTATCGAAGAAACATCCAGATTGTAAAATCTGGCAAAAGTGTTCGATGAAGCCCATCCTGCTGCAGAACAAATGTCCTCAATGGGTATACCGTTTGTCCATGCCCATGATGAAGCGATACTCCTTGTAGAGTGTGCTCAGAGACTTACAGGGCACTCTACATTCTGTGAACTGTAAGCTAGAGCTATTGCATCCACAATACAATGGGAAAGCCTCTGTTTTGAGACAGGCAATCCTCTAGTGCGGCCGCCAAAACAGACGAAGAGCTTCTCTGAAAGTCTTAGCTGTCTAGTGCGTTCAACATAGACACGCAGAGTGCGTACAGGACAGAGTGGTTGCGGAGGGGTGTTTCCCCTGCCGCAGGCTCATTAGAGACAAAAGCTGAGAGAGTTATAACCTGGGCTCTGAACGGTGTTGAGAGCACTTTAGGGACATAACCCTCTCTCGGTTTGAGAACAACCTTGCAGTCACCTGGGCCAAAATCCATGCAGGACTCGTTGACTGAAAGAGCGTGTATATCGCCCACTCGTTTAACTGAAGCGAGTGCTAGCAAAAGCGTCGTCTTATAGGAGAGCATTTTTAATGAAACCGACTGCAGTGGCTGGAATGGTGGGCACAACAAAGCTTTCAGTACCAAAGTTAAATCCCAAGTGGGATAGTGGGTGGGCGAGAAGGGTTCATTCGTCTCGTTCCACGTAAAAATTTTGCCACTAGATCGTACCTGCCAACGGGTCGATTGTAAATTTCCTCATGGAAAGCTGAAATAGCAGCAACATACACTTTGAGCGTAGAAGGCGCGCAGCCACCGTCTAAGCGCTCTTGCAAGAAAAGATGGTATAACTAAAATTGGGCAGTTTACAGGGTCTTCCATGTTTGAGGTACACCCGTTCTCAAAAACCTTCCATTTATGAGCGTACAGACGCCTCGTAGAAGGGGCTCTCGCTTCAGCAATAGTATTCAGCACGTGCTGAGGGAGTGCAGCTACTGGCTGACTCCGCTGAGCGGCCAGATGTGCAGATCCCACAATTCTGGATTTGGGTGCCAGATCGAGCCCCTCGTTTGAGACAGTAGGTCCTTCCTTAACGGGACTATTCAGGGGGGTCCCGTTAACAGTTCTAGCAAGTCCGGGAACCAGGGCTGAGTGGGCCATTTCGGCACAACTAACAGCACGGTTTCCCTCTCCTCCCTGATTTTGCACAGCACTTGATGCAGGATTTTTACTGGTGGAAATGCATACTTGCGCGCTTTCGGCCAGCGTTGAGCGAGCGCATCCACTCCCAGCGTGGACTGTTCCCTTAGGGAGTAAAATAGTGGGCAGTGAGTGTTCTTTGCTGACGCGAAGAGGTTCACCTCCACTGGTCCGAATATGTTCCAAATCATACTCACTGTTTGATGGTGTAATCTCCATTCTCCTTGGAGAACACCCTGTCTCGACAGCATGTCCGCTCCGCAGTTCAAATGGCCGGGGACATGGACAGCTCGAATAGATAAAAGGTGCTGGTCTGCCCATAAGAACTGTCGCAAGCTTCAAAAGGGGGCGCGAGCTGATGCTGCCTTGGTGATTTATATACGCTACCAGCTGCCATGTTGTCCGAATGAATGAAAACGTGATGGTTGTGGACTTGAGTGTAAAAATGCTCCAGGGCCAGGTGAACTGCCTTCAGTTCTATGCAATTTATGTGCCACGCTTTCTCCTTGTCTGTCCAAACACCGAAAGCTGGGCTGCCATCGCAAAGGGAACCCCAGCCCGTGCATGATGCATCCGTCGTGACAGTTTTGCGTCTGCTTACCTGCCCCATCATCACGCCCCGTCTGTATAGCGTGTCGCTCATCCAAGGGGCTGTCGCCTCCAGACAATTGCGAGTCACCAATACGCGCATTGATCCCGAATGCCAAGCACGCGCCGGAACACAGGGCTTTCAGCCAAATCTGGAGTGGGCGCATGTGTAGCATACCCAAGCGACACATTGCTGAGGCTGCCGCCATCAGCCCAAGTGCTCTCTGAAAGCGTTTTAACGGTAAAAATTTCCCTTCCCTGAACACTGCGAGTGAGTTCGTGACCGTCTGCGCGCTCTCCGGAGTCAGGCGGGCTTGCATAGAGAGAGAGTCGAGGCTTACCCCCAGGAACGAAATACGCTGTGTGGGTTGGAGTTTGCTTTTCTGAAAATTGATCGTAAGCCCCAAACACTGCAGGTGGTTGATAAGCATATGCTTGTGACTATCCAGCACATTCTCTGAATGAGCCGTGAGCAGCCAGTCATCCAGATAGTTTAGAACACGCACTCCGTTCAGACGTAGAGGGGAGAGAACAGCATTCATGCACTTTGTGAACGTGCATGGAGCTAAAGACAGACCGAAGGGAAGGACGGTAAACTGATACGCGATTCCCTCGAATGCAAATCTCAGAAAGCGCTTGTGTCGAGGGACTATCTGGATATGGAAATATGCATCTTTTAGATCCACAGAAGCAAACCAATCCCTGGGTCTGACGAGCGAGAGGATTTATTTTAATGTAATCATTCTGAATGAGCGCTTTGCCAGGGCTCGATTCAGTTGGCGCAGGTCCAGAATAGGGCGCAGCCTGCCGTCTTTCTTGGGAACCAGAAAATAACGACTGTAAAAACCACTCTCGCGCTCTTCGGGACGCACTACCTCTACCGCTGCTTTTGTCAGCAGATTCTGAATTTCCGTTCTCAGAAACGGGGCGTTTAGATCGTGAACTGCAGACATTATCACGCCGTTGAAACGGGGCGGTCTGTGAGCAAATTGCAGAGTGTATCCCTTTTCTATGATATCAGCTAATTTTGGTGGAATGAGAGGTTGTTTCAGTTCCTCTACTGTAGGAGCCTTATATTGACAAATATTTGATGGGGATGCTGGGGCATTGGGCTGGTATGGGTACCCCTTTTTTCCCTTTTTTAATTTTGGCCTCTCTGGACCTTTATCCCAATATGTTTTCATTTCTTTCCATTTATTGTACGACTCTTTCATGTAGAGGTCTGCGTGGGACTGTTTTTTTCATCCCGCTCCCACCAGCTCCCGCAAGTTTCTATTCCGCACGCACCCGCTCCCGCCTAAAATTATACCCGCTCCCACCTACAGTACACTATAATTACCGACTGCAATCCGCCTTTCATTCAAATTTAATCCCACGCAGCAAGAAATCTTATCGGGTCCCTCGGTTCCCGCGAGAGAGCCGTGGGAATGCAGACCTCTACTTTCATGTGCTTATAATTCCACTCTGGGTCTCTCCAGCCCCCATTAATCATCGAATTTGCACTTTCCATATCCCCTGGCTTAAAAGAGCCCTCTTCGGGGAAAGGATCCAATTGTATTTTTCCCTGAGTCCACCCCTTTAAATTTGATAAATAGGGTTCAGTCCAATATCCACAATTATTATTAAAAAATCCAAGTTCGGGGCGTCTCATCGTGTATTGGTCTTGATATCTTTTGACCCTTCACTTAATCATAATTTAGATTTTTAATTTGCCACACCACACCAAAGGGGTCTCTTTATAATTCTTTAAATATAATTATTCAGCCAATTTTATTAATTCGTCAAACGGAATATTCACATCAACACTTTGTTTTCCGTCAGAGCGGATCTAAACGGATATCCATCAGAGCGGATCTGCACGGATCTTCCTCGCACTGGAGGGATAACCAAAATTTTTGTCAGGTAGCTGTGCGTTTAAACAGTACCCTTACAGACAAATCTTCATGGACTAACTCTATCAGAGCTCCATCCAAGGATAACACTACCTATTATGAGATCAATCAATCCTACCACCAAAGGAAATCATTAAAAACAACTTACCTGTGATGAAGGATAACCTCTCAGTCCTGTGTTTCTTGGGAATATCCTGGATGAGCCCCCAGCTGTTAGATTAAAATCTCAATCTTAGTTAGGTAAATCTTTCAAAATTTGAGCCTGATGAATCTTGACATTGTCATCCTGGAATATGACCATGATACTTTCAACATGGTTGTTTAAGAAATGAAAAGCTACACAGTCCATCAGTTAGGGTTAGAAGAACTGCTGCCAAACATATAATTGTCATGCTGGTTGCAGCAGAGATAACGCAAGACTAAGGTGCAGCAGTTATTTGTTAAACAAACTCCAAAACTTCACAAATACAGAATCTAAGGAGACATGAACAAGGCTAGGAAGAGGACAACCAACATAAAACATTAGGACTGACAGAGAACTGAAAGAAATACAGGGTATAAATACAAGGACAAACAGGAGCTAATGGGATGATAAACAAGGTAAATTAACTAGACACACCTGAACTAAACTAACACAATCAGTGGCTATAGAAACAAACAAGGAGACAACGAAGGAGAACTGAACTGAACTAATTAAACAGGAAAACCCTATCTAGAAACACAGACATGAACAGAACAGAACAGATCAAACTCAAAACGTGACATTACTCCCCCCTCCACGAAAGGCATGTCCTCACGTCGATAAACTTCCTAGGGGTGGGCACCCTGGATGCCAAGGAGGGGTGGCTTAGTCCAAAGAGGAGGCCTCCAGGGCAGTACCGGTTCTACAGGAAGTCAGGGAGGTTCTGGCAGTTCAGGAAGCTAAGGCAGCACAGGCAGCTCAGGGGGCCAGGGTGGAGCTGGCAGTTCCGGGAGCCAAGGTAGAGTTGGCAGTTCAGGGGGCCAGGGCAGAGCCGGCGGTGCGGGCAGCTCAGGGGCCCATGGCGGTGCAGGCGACCATGGCGGTGCTGAGCTTAGGAGCTGAAGTGGGCTTATGGGCTGAGGGTGCAGATGCAGCAGCCATCTTGGCTGAGGGCTCAGGTGCGACGGCCATGATGGGACGAGACTCTGGAATGGCAGCGATGATGGGACGAGACTCTGAAATGGCAGCGATGATGGGACGAGACTCGGGAATGGGGACCATGATGGGACAAGACTCTGTAATGGCGACCATGACGGAACTAGACTCTGGAATGCGGCCATGACGGAACTAGACTCTGGAATGGCGGGCATGATGGGATGAAACTAGACTCTGGAATGGAGGGCATGATGGGACGATACGCTGGAATGGTGGCCATGATAGGACTAGACTCTGGAATGGCGTAGTGATATGTCGTTCGCGAACAAGCTGGCTCTAAGTGCCGATTCTTTTGTAGCGAACGAGAAGAGCCGACTCCCGTCGGGGAGAGCCAAATCTTCAGCTGCAGGCAGGGGCGGGACTTTATTTGGATGGGCACACCATGCGGCCAATCGCATGGGAGGACAGACTGGGATCATACTTGACACTGCCACTTCCTCCTCAGTAGCTATAACTGGGAATTCGTATTCCCTTCTGTCACCCCCCATTCTTTTAATCATTCCCCATATTTCTCCAACAGGAGTAGTTCTTCTTATTTTGTCACAAACATTTCTCCAGCATGCCCTTTTCGCCTGAGGTATTGTTCTCCTCTGTTGCCTGTGCCTTCTTATATGGCACGTTTCCACTGCATGGTATGGTCTGGTACGGAACGGTACTGCTCACTTGAATAGTACCACCACGGTGGAGGCTCCAAGCAAGCCGAACCAATACTAATTGTGACATTAAACACCGCAGATCAATGATTGGTCAGAGAGAATCGTCACTGCAGCGTCATTGGATTTGAAACACAAGACACCAAACCCGCTACAATTAAATAGTCAGTAACAGCCACTGCAGTATAATTTGTTCACGAAACAACTTGCTTTAAACGACTGTTGCACGCAACTTGAAAAAAAGAAATGGCTGTATTGTGGTCAGTAGATGAGGTGCAGACTCATTGGTAGCCGAGGAGCTGATTCACAGCAGTAGAGGTGGTGCAACTATAACAATCAGTCTATAATCCCGCCCACTTTGAAGCGGTGCTAACTGCATACCAAGCCAAGCTGAGTAGTACCACGCAGTGGAAAAGTGCCAATACTGTATCATATGTTGCAAGATATGTGTCTTTTTGACTTATATTTTATTTTTTCAGTCAATTTATTAATAAACTGTTTGAATTGCACATTCCCAAATTTCTATATATCCTAATTATTAATATGTAATCATTATTTCCAGGAGCTCATTGCTTCTACCTTCAATTAATCTGTTAACAGTGATTGTAAATTAAATTGCCTAAATTATTACATTGTTAGCTAACTGCATGATTATATGTACATTTCCGAAACCACATACATAGGACAGTCACCTACGATACCAGATTCTCTAAATTGTAATGTCGACATGCATTCTCTGTAAAGCTGCTTTGAAACGATATGTATTGTGAAAAGCGCTATACAAATAAATGTGAATTGAATTGAATTGAATTGAATTCCTGTCCATTTGCCATTAGGCTCCTTGCATTCCATTCTAAGAGGATTGCCATTATTAAAATCAACCATTCCATGGTGTTTCCAGACTTGACTGATTTGTGCGGTTCTCCCTCACTTAAGTCCTACCAACCATAGGTGCTTCACTGCTGCTTTCACTACCAGCTGTATTTTATCATTTTTTTTATTTTACTTCAGCTGTACTGTTAATTATCCCTGCTATGAATGTTACCAAGTCCCTTTTTTCCACGTAAATCATGTCATTTGTACATTTTTGTTGTTCTTGTGCCCTCATTTCTTCATGAACAATCATGTTACTATTCTGCTCTTTTGCAACCCTTGCAGCTTCTGCATAAGTGATCCTTCTTTCTGTTTTTATTTTTTGGAAATTATTCTCCCTTTTCATCATCTCACATCGCACATAGGCCACATTATGAGCTCCTCCACAATTGCAACATTTTGGTTGTACTCCTCCTCCACACTTTCCAAACTCATGGTCCCCGCCACACCTCGCACATCTTCTCTGTTCTCTACAATTTTTTGCTGTATGACCAAATCTTTGACAGTTAAAGAATCTCAAAGGTTTAGGTATATACATTCTCACTGGGTAGCTCAAAACCTTCTTTGGCAAATTTTCTCCATCAAATTCAATCAGTATTGATTCAGTGTCCTCCTTCTTTCTTCTTTTGTTGTTTTCAATCTTTGAGCATTTATTATTGCCCCTCCTTTGACATCCCTCTTTAACTCCTCCATACCAACACTTATTGGCACTCCTGTTATTACCCTTTTACATCCACCTACATTTCTCTTTCCCGCCCACCATGAATTTTCTATCTTTATTTTCCCAATCTCTCTAACTCGAAGTGCTTTTTCAACTTGCTCCTCACTTGCACATCTAATCTGTAAATTGCCATCTCTAAGGATTCTTGCATTTCTAATATCACCAATTTGCCAGAGCTGTAGTTAACACAAATGCGTTAATCTTCTTCATATAATTTTGAGCTTTCTCATTAAATCTAAGTATTACTATAGATTTTTCATGGCTTTCAAGTGGAATTTGCTCTGGCTCCTCGTCCTCGCTTTCAGATCTTTCTTCATTGTCACTTCTTACTCTTTTATTTCTTTTACTTCGATCTCAGAGGTGTGTCATCATGATTGACAGCTGTGATTGACAGCTTCTCTGAGCGAAGTAGTCACTAAAGCACCAACTGACTTTTTTTGGGATTTTTGGGAAAAGATTGGAGCTTTAACTTTAATTTCTACATTTCCAGAAATGTTTATTTCACACCGACATTATGAGTTGTTCTGCAGTAACTGTGCAGACTCAGTCCCAAATCAGCACAAGATGTCAACGCCATATTGGGACATTGGCGGCTTCACTCTTCTACAATGGAAAAGTGAAAGCCAATAGAACGTTCCATTGCAACACCAGCACTCAGCAGCAGCCCTACGCTTCCGCCATTTTGGGTGAAAGCGACTCGGCAGTAGGGGCGGAGCCAGGGGGTGGCCTAAGCTTGGCCACCCCTTTGGCCACTCCGTTCACAACTGCTGTTTCTGTCTCCTTTTTTTTTTTTTTTGACAAAAATTGTGTTTATTTAAACACAGAACCGTCTCTTTAAGACCACAAAAAACGGGAGACTTTTCAGACGCACACTCTAACTTCGCCTCAGTGCCAGGCGCAAGTCAAACGCATGCAGATATGATACAGGTGCCGAATGAGCTTTAGCAGAACAACAGTGAATGGAGAACATTATATATAGCTTACGTCAATGTTTCTCAACTGGTGGGTTGCAAGACTGCGCACTTTTCAACCACGCACAAATATGGTGTGCTGTATAGCCTATTAGGTATACTCTGTATACTCACTATAAATAAAGCACAAAAGAAACTACGAGCATGCAACGTCGTAGTTGTGTCGTCAATTAAGTCATGAAATAACCAAAAGGCGATTAAAGCTGCATTAAAACTGTGCATGAATGTATGTAGGCCTATTTGATATATATGCATCACATGTCTCTGGACTAAAATATTCTATATGAGGTCACAATATAAGGCTCAAGCTGATATGTAATTTTGCATAAATAAATGTGAGAATTGTGCATTTGTACTAGAAGATGCTACTTTTGCGTTAAAAGTACAAACAAAAAAATTATCACATTTAAATGCAAAAAATAATTAATTTTACATTCTGGCATTTATGTGCTGTTGACTTCCGCTTCGGCGTTAGCAAATGGGAATTCAAAAGAGAACACTTATTTTTCTTTGTACTGAGTTTAATTTAGGTATGACAGAACTGTTGCAATTATTTATTTTGACAATATAGAAAGTTAAACATTGTGTTTACTTTTTTGGTTCGTTTTTTGAAACAGACAAACTCAGAATTGTTGAAGTTCATTGATCATACATAAAATTCAATGAAGGTTGAATAATCTTTGAACTACAGTATGTAGTTATCTGCATGTCTCATCCATGAAGATGCAACAATGGAGAACAAGCTATGGGGGTTTTGAGAACCAGAACAAGCCGACTGAGCAAGTTGAAATTTAGCTATAGTGTGAGCTCCTTTATTAATATGCCTGGATGTGAGGAATGATTTTATTTTATTTATTTATTTATTTTTAATAGTCCAATTCACTCAGCATTCCATGATCTAATTCAATTACCATTAAGTACAAATTAACTGTATTCAGTTGTGTTGTAGGCACAGTCCAGTACATTATAGTCAGACTCATTTTTATGTTGAAATAATGAAGATTTCTGTGCCACCCCAGACTGGTTGCTGGCCCCTGCCTGGCCACCCCTATGAAAAAATCCTGGCTCCGCCACTGCTTGGCAGTCCACTAGCTTCTATGGCAATATCAGCTTCTTTGTTTAAAAAAAAAAAAAAAAAAGTACATTAAAGCTGAAATCCAACCTGAATGATGACAACACAGCCATCAATAACGTACAATCACTAGACTAGTGATCAACAAATTCTTTTAACAGTTTATTTTACAGACTTTGTGTTTAAGTCTACCCCTTTTTTCACAAAACTTTTGCTCTCTAGAAACAATGTCAGTTTGGCTTGAATTTTTTTTGAAGTTCAAGTATTAGCATTATAAACACTGAATTAATACCAGCATATGAAATTAAATTAAGTAGCCTACATGCATGATGCATCATAAAAGTTGGGAATGTTGGACAAATTACAGGAAAATAACAGCTTGACAGTAAACTGTTTTTGCAGTATTGTCTTTTATTAATGTCCGTTAAAGCAAGACTATGTAAACAAAACAAAACAACAACAACAACAAAACACAGTCACTGTGTCCAAAAGTGGGAGTTATGGGATAACAGACACAGCAATGCATCATGTTCTATAAGATCATCATGTTTATAGCGTGATCCAAGGGGTTAAAATCGTACAATATATATTTCAGTCTGAGTGGAGTAATAGTAATAGTAAATGTGTTAAGTTGCATGAAATGGAAATATTCAATAAAGTAGGCAAAAACTACTTCAAATGTGTACTAAATGGTTGGATTCCACAACTGGTAACATAAAACATATATAAGACAATACAACATTTACTAGGTGTCATAAAATTTACTGATGACTTAATCTTTTATTCCACTTTGACTTCTCTTTCGTTGCCATTCTGTCTGTTTCTGTGTATCTGTGTTGTTGTCCAGTTGGCATTTTCACCCCAAAATGGCTACCGCGCTACCGAAGTGCCACCTAGTGGTTGTTACCAAAAAAGCATCAGAGTTTCGCCTCTTGGCTTCTACTTCCTTCTGGCTGTTTTTGGAGTGCTTTACCATTTCTTTGTGGAGTATATCTTTTTCACGTTTTTCTTTTTTTCCCTTTTTTATTGCTCTCTCCAGAGGACATTAAAGGCAGCCGGACTCACGCAGGATACTGCTCCCAGAGTATAATCAGCCGGTGAGACCTATTTTGAACTTTACAGATAGCACACAATGAACTGAGAGACATTTTACACACACACACACACACACACACACACACACACACACACACACACACACACACACACCGTGTTGGAGATATTTATGATTATTGTTGTATGGTGCGCACATTATTTGAGTGTAAATACACTTGGGTTATTTTTTTAACGTCGGTTTGTATTCTGTTATTTCCTTCCAGCGTTGTTTCAATGTTTGAAACGGGACAGTTTCCCATTTATTGTGTAATGACTGCTTAGTGATTTAGCAGTGTGTTACAACAGTTACAAGTTACTTGTTAATAACGCACACAATACTGCACAAATTATAATGACCACAAAGAACAGTCTTCACTCTGTCCCAAACACATGCAATCTGGGCCAGTATGACACTACTACAGTAAGATGGATATATTCCCCATCAGTTATATTCGGCTCTATACTGCCATCTGGTGCCGCAGTTGTGTAACTTAGAGAACTTTTAAGGCTGCTGTTAATTTTAGAAGCACATAGGAGTCTTTTTTATGTTAGAGAGTTTCTAGGGTAGTAAGGGCTCCAATTACAATCACAATCAACTTTAGAAAGTTCTGTGTTAGTAATAATTGTAATAAACTTTGTAAACTAGTTACAATCTGTGCAACAATAATCCCAGTTGTTTTTATAATCTGTGTAGCACCACAGGTATGTTTTGCCATGGTAGCCACATGAGTGATTAGACCTGCATGTTTTATCAGTCACAGTGGAGAAGCAGTCATCAGAAGTACAGCATTTATCATAATTGTTTTTATCATCCGTGTAGCACCACCTATATCCTGAACCATATTTGGCACAGGCATGGTTGCTGCGGCAGTACTTCCCATTTTTAGCCTTACTTCTCCACAGCGGAGGGCTGCAGTAATCCCACTTGAAGCCAAAAATTAGATCATAACTGGTCCAGCACCAGTAGTAGTCTTTGCCGTATGTGCCGCAGGGGTGATCATCCAAACATCTGTCTCCAATAGCCGTGACAAGTGAGTACCGGGGTGAGCACTCTATCTGCCTCTGGCCTGAGTAACACCTGTAGGAATTGAGATTGTCCTGGTACAGGCAGGGAGAGGAGCAACAGGGCTTAGTTTGACTTCCTGAGTTACATTGGCAGCTGTAACTAAAGTCATTGACACTTGAGCAGGGCGATCCATCAGCTGCAGTCTTCTGCTTCTCTGGGACCAACAGGCATTCGACAGCATCTCTCCCCTCAGATACCTCCCTTTTTCTGAGCTCATCATGCACAATTTTCTTTAACAGTGGCTTTGCATGAGTTATAAGGCAAGCACTTCCAGCAAAAGTCTTCAGATCCTCTACTACATTGTGGTAAGTGCTCATGCTGTCAAAGGCTAATTTTACTGTCATCTCACTCACCTTGACTCTCTTTTCAGGTATGCTGTCACTGCTGACGGTCCTTTTCACTGCGCGATACATGTTTTCTATGCCTGAGCTCATTTGGACCCCTTGGTTCACTGCTAGATTAATTAATTTCTGAAATGCAACCTGGACCATGTTTAATTTATTATTGTCACCAAAACAATCATCAACAAAAATTTTAATTGACTGATAAGTTTTTAACCGCTCACTATAGAGTTCACTGAGTCGATCATTCAGGTTTGAGATGCTCATCAGGCTTATGTCAACTTCCGGCTGGTTTTTCCCCATATAGCCGAATGAGAAAGACTCTCTGTCATGAGGGTGCTTATAACAGACAGCCGTCCAGATGTGAGAGGGCACCGTCACCCTTTCAGGTTCTCCAGAGGTTCCCCTTTGTGGTATTCGTAGATTCACATCAGGTACCGTACCAGTGACAATGTAGGCTGTAGCAAAACCATCAATAACAAGCTTGGATTTTAAAAAAGTCCTCAAAGTGCTCTCCCAATTCTTCCAGTGGACACGGTTGAAACACGCATCCATAGGTGCTGCATTGGTCAGTGTGAATGTTGCCTCACGGCCTTCATTGCATTGGAAGCTGTTGGGGTTCAGGTGTCCACGATCATATCCGGTGTCGATGTAGTCGCTGCTGATGGCTTGATTTCTTTTAATAACGTTTTCATTAGATGCCTTCTCAAGGACCATATAGTCAGTTTGGGATCGAGGTTGGGAAATCTACAGAAGAAATATTATGTTAGATGGTTATTTTGACATTTTACCACTTGTAAGAAAAGACTTGTGTTTTTTTCTTTTTCTTTTAAATTTCATAGGGGAAAAAGGTTCTGTTCTTACTGTCTACATTGTATTTCAGTGGACATTTTCAATGTTTATTGTACAATTAGTGTATAAGAATATTCGGTAACACTTTCTATGAAGACCATGCTTATAATGAATTATAGCTCCATTTATACTTATTTATAAGCAAGTATTACTATTTTATAAACATATTTATAAAGACTTATTAAGACCTATACTGCATTATAAGAACAGTTATAGTTACATTTATATTATTTATATAATTAATTATAAGTCATGCATTTGCTTTTTCAATGCTCATGCTCATAATCCATTATACACTGATTTATAAGTATTAATTAGTCAGTCATATGGTTCCATGAATGTATTTATAAAGACGTAACCTGCATTGCTGCTTAGCTGTGTTGTGTTCTTATAAATACTTACTGTGAGTAATAATAGTTACTAATCTCTATAAATGCATCATTGTTGGCTTTAAGTAAAGTAAAAACACAGGATGCAATTTTCCTAAAGAAAATGTTAAGAAATCATGAAGATGTGCTCATTATACATATACATATAAGCAATACCATGCATATGGCTGAGAAGATATAGATTTTAACAAATCAAAATTACCTTTCATGACCTCTAATGCAAACATTAGCCATTAAATACATAATTAATAACTAATTGGTACAGCAAACAAGTGTCTCTGGAACTGTTTTATATTTGATCATTTATAAATCAGTGTATAATGGATTGTGAACAAAACAATTTTAAAATAAATTTTTTTTATACTATATGCAATGACAAAACAGAACGAAGACCAATAAGTTAATTAACTGAACTGCTTCTTATGGAATGCAGAGCTTAAACTGCTAATGAAAGTCGTGGTAACACTTTACAATACGGGTGCACTAATATGCATTAATTAATGCTTAACTAATGCACAGATAATCATGTTTTAAGGTATGACTCATGAAGAACTAAACCATTAATTAATGATTACTGCATCAGCAACTAATAAAAAGTCTATATGACTAATAGATTAAGTAATATATGAATTGTTATTAATTAAATATGTCATAATGTATTAATTCCTTAATAACATATTTTATTAACAAAAAGTGTAAATGAATGTGTTAATTACCACAATGGGTTGAAGCCATATACTTCAACTTTCAGTTGTCTGCTTTAATTAATCATTAACTAATGAGTTGAAAATGTATCATTATGTTATGACTTTACTTGTAGAGGCACATGAGTATTAACTAATTGTTAAGTAATATGTAATTAATGGGTTTTGACAGTTGCACATGCACACAAATATCAGCACATCAGAATCTGAACTACAGATTGATGTTGCACTGTGTTTGAACTGGATGTGACCATTATGGAGTCATGCCACAACAGCTGTTTACATTGGACATGACGGACCATTGCAAGTCCATTTGTCCTTCATAACAGAAGTGACGTTTTGTTGTGTTGTGTTGCGTCGTGCCAGCATCCAGTGTAGTATCACTATCACTGATTATAATGGGTTCTATTCTCTTTGTCCGGTCTTGTGTTACAAAATAGCAGTGTCCGGCCACATGTTCTCAGTGTTCCACCTTTGAATCCTAGACCTCAAGCTTAACCTGACACATTCCTGTGCCATGAACAACAAGGTTCTGGATGCGGCAGTTCATCTGGTACAGTTGAGTCACGGTTGTAGATAGTTGGAAATTGAAATCCATGGCATAGTGTAGATGTCAAAACCGTAATGACATATTACTTAACAATTAGTTAATACTCATGTGCCTCTACAAGTAAAGTAACGACCCCTCTCCCATTTGCAAATCATTAGTTAATGATTAATTAAAGCAGACAACTGGAAGTTGAAGTACATGGCTTCAAACCACTGTGGTAATTAACACATTAACTTACACTATTAGTTAATAAAATATATTATTAAGGAATTAATACATTATGACACATTTAATTAATAACAATTCATATATTAATTAATCTATTAATCATATAGAAACTTTATTAGTTGCTGATGCAGTAATCATTAATTAATGATTTAGTTCTTCATGAGTCATACATGAAAACATGATTATCTGTGCATTAGTTAAGCATGAATTAATGCATATTAGTGCACCAGTGTTGTAAAGTGTTACCAAAGTCTTTTGTCTTAAGCTCAGAGTCATTCACCTGAGGCTCGATGTGCCAGTTGTCTGTCCTTCCAGTGGTGCTTGAGCATGAAGGGTCAAATGTGTAGGCACTGTAGAGAGGAATCCTGTGAGGGAGTGAGTAGTATAGTGTAGCATAATAAGAGCCTCCTTGTTCGTACATCTGGCAGATTTTCTTGGCATTCTGATCCATTCCTCCTGGTTCTGTGCCTTTGTAGAAAAAATCTCTGCACTCATCAAAGCTTGTGACCACTTTTGCCTGAGCACTGAATGCTCTCAGCACAATACAGGTGAGCAGACCCAGAACAAACATGGTGTGAAGCTGGTCTTGTGTTAATGAGACACTAGAAACACAGCTGCTTTAAATACCCAGTCAGAGATGTTGTTGTGGGTGTGACTGAAATTAACAAATGAGAAGAAATGAGGAATATGATGGGACCTTAGCTTCATCATGCATATGGGACTAATTTTAGAGCTATCACATGTACAGAAGATTGTATTTAAAATAAAACAAATACAGCTGTTGCTCAGTAGTATAAATGCAGTGTTTGCAATTTACACTTCAGTTTTCTAATACATGTTGTTTCACTTCTGCATCTGGAGCGAGGAGCAGGTTTTTTGAAAGCTTCTTAGTTTTCTCTCACTCAGAGTGTGTTTCTCTGAGCAAAATGACTGAAATGGGTGTGTCAGATCTACGGAGACATACAAAATGTGAAGAGCTGGTGGTACTACAGGACAGGTTTGAGAACCACTGCATTAGAGAAATCATACTCACTCTGTTCCCAAATGTGTGTTTTTTTGGTGACACCCTCAATGATTTGGGTTCATTTGTGACTATTTTTGTTGGTAGAGAACAGATACACAAACAAACAAGTGGCATCTCTGGCTCTTTATTTCAGGTGGGGCACACCCAACAGGAGAGCACACACAAACATCTATAACAATTTAATCTCAGCACAGAACACCAATAAAATGTGCTCATCCTAAAGCTCAGGAGGTTATGAAAGCGAATCAGAGAAAATCACCCAAGGCTCTGAATATTATCTGACCAAGCTCAAATACACACTACAACTAACAGAGAGGAAGATGCTGAAGTCTATGAACTTTTGTGTACCACCCAGTGTTTTTGTGGAACTCTAAGAAACTGTGTTGTGTTTCAAGGTAGTGAGGAACACCAGTTTCACTTCTGCATCTGTTCCAAGTTTGATACAAAAGAAGAAGAACCACATGAGCTTCACAGAGTTTCACAATTCTGTACTTGTTTTAAAGGGGTCATGAAATGTGTTGTTTTATTGTTTTATAATCAGGGGTGTGCATAACTTTTTTGGTCTTGTTCTCAAGGGAGCACCTGGAGATGTTGCTTGGTACTCACACTTTATGCGACACACTTATACTAAAAGCAGTCCTCATCACTTTCCTCCTGACTGCTCTCCTCACTATCTTCCATTCTCTCGAACATGGTAGATGATGATAATGATTTTTTTTATTTTACTAACATTAATGACACAGACAACAGCAAGAATATTAGGCTGCTGTCACTTTAAGAAAGCACGGACCAAATAACTGACACACATCTGGTTTCTTTCTCAACTGTTCACTTATGACATAACCGAGAATACTTGCCAAGACAGGTATTTTTGACATAATTTTGTGTGTATGCGTCCGTTCAAGTGCAAGTAAATGCGAAAGAGGAATTAATTCGGTGTTCGAGCGCTGTCTGATTGCGTGTGCGCGTTTTGGGGGTGTGAGGCTGTGCGCACAGATAACAGCTCGCGAGTCCCGATTTTTGCCTCTTCTTCCGCTTTTAAAATCATTTGAATGTGTTAATTAGCGAGACAAAACACGCCCAAATGATAAACTTTCACTCTATGATGGTTAAATTTAGCAGTTAATCCGCGAATCACGTGCGTGCCGAACCTGTTGACCTTATCCGTACAGATCACGAATTAACTGCAATCCGTTGCACACCTAATAATTAAAGAACACACTTATCATCATGATTGCTATCTTACCAGAGACAGAGAAAAATCCTATTCCAGTAAGTAAACGTGTCCCTGTTAACTGGCCTTCAAAAATGTTGGTACTCAAAAGCGCTTCCCTCCATGTTTTCTGGTGCGCATCGTTTATTTTTACCACGCATGCGCACCTGCGTACCACTTATGTGCACCCCTGTTTATAATGTTTAATCAATGTTTGATCAAGATCTTGTATTGACAATGCTGTATTGCACACTCCATCAATTAGGGTTAGAAGAACTGTTCCCAAACATATAACATGATAGAAACATAGTAATCACTGCAATAATGATCCAGTCATAGACTCTTAAGAATAGCAGCCTATTTAAATCCAAACAGCGACTTTTTTCTTTTGGCCGGGCACTGTATATTGTCATATTGCCCAGCCCTAAAACTTGTTAAAAGCACTAAGTCTGTAAAGAATTGTTCAGCTCTTAGGTGCTAATTAATACCCAGTGGCAACCACCAAAGATTGTCCGATCAGAACAATTAAGTGATGTCCGTTTAGGAGAAGCTAGATGCACACACCACTCATAGACCACTCATTGCAAACTTGAACTGTATTTAATTAAGTGTGTAGTTCTAGAGAGAGAAACAACAATAATAAAATATGTACACACTAATAAAACATCAACATGCAAATGAATACAATCCGCATTTGTTATGACATTAATACTGAAAATAAGTCTTTACAGCGATCGTATTATAAGCAGTGTTGGGGAAACTACTCTGAAACTGTAGTTTGACAAGCTACAAGCTACTCATAAATTAAAGTAGTTAAACTACAGTCATGCTACCCTTCTGAAAAAGTAGTTAGCTACATTACAAGTTATTATCAAAAAGTAGCTAGCTACATTGAAACTACTTTGATTTTTTTTTTAATTTTTTTTTTTTAAATGACATAGTCTATTACAAATAACTGGATAACTGTTAATGAAGAATGTTTAAGTAAGATGTTTGGGGTTTAAAACAACGCAGTGCACTACAATTATGATTTCAAAGCGTACTGTTTTATTTTGTAATCTTTATCAAAAGAATACTCAAATGTAGCCTATATATCTCACACTGACTGTCAAAGCGCAAAATTGCTACAAATGTCACACCAATGCAGGCCCGGTTCTACGCACTTAAGCACCCTCAGTTAATACTGTATAATATCATATTGGCGAAACAGATTTGGCAAACGCTCCAGTGCGTATTTGTGTTTGCACTCTGGAGAATGTCAAATGTTTCTATTTACAACATGATTTTGCAGCGGTGAGCAACGTAGCCAATCACAGACATAGCTGTTGACCTCTTGAACACAATGGCCAAATCAGGGGTGTTTAAGTTAGTTAGAATTCGCTCACCAGAAGAAACGCCAGAGTTTTTGTTCAGCACTGAGTCTGCACGCTTGCGAAGCCTCCCATTAACAAAGTGTAGACAGGATATAAGAGACTCATTGTGCAGTGTACACAGCTATAACTGAGATGAGTTATAACTTTTTAGTCATTATAAAGGAAGTGCTCTTTGCACGCTTTATATATAATACATTCAGAATGTTGGAGTCGTATACATTTGATATAGACTGCAATAAAGCAGGACAATCAATTTAAAAAGGCTATCATTCACCTGTATGTGCTTGAAGTCTTCGAATCACTTGTTTATAAATTAAGCGTAACCTTTACTAATCGATTCGTGCAGTGTGAACCCACTCCTGTCCTTTACATAATCATCAGACGATCTCTTCTCGATGAACTGTAAAGCCGCAAGATGCGTGATATAACAATAGATGGCGGTAATGCACGATTTTAGTTCGTGATCTGAAGACGCTGTGCTGCTTCAGTGCTCTGCAGGCTCGTCAGAACCACAGTCTATGGTCAGAACGCAAAACGCAATGTAGCTTGTAGCTTTTGGTCGCGCTACACCGCTACTTGCTGGAAAAAGTAGTTAACTACTAGAAAAGCTACACTGTTTTAAAAGTAGCTGAACTACTGACAAGCTACTGAAAAATGTAGTTAAACTAGTAGCGTCACTACATGTAGTTAACTACTCCCCAACACCGATTATAAGATTGGCTAGAGATTAGCTTACAGACACGTGCTACAGCAGATGCGATAAGCACGTCTTGAAAGACAAATTCAAGATCAAATGTAAAACACACAGTATAATGAAGAAACAAACTGACTCTTTGAAGCACGCACACATGCGATTACTCAATATCGTGGAAGAATTGGCATTATCGTCACCGTCTCACGATAGTAATAATAATGGCGATCATAACTGAAACTAAACTGCGTCAACGCCTGGGTCCTTTGCACCTTCTAGGTCCTAACAATAGGCAAGTGACTGACGCCTGACTAAATAACAACAGCAAATGAACTATTACACAAAAAGAACTTTACTTAACATATTAATCACTGGCCCTCAGTTTAGTACAAAGTCATTATAACATTATGACTTTATAAGGCGGTTTGGAAATGTTTTGTATTGTGAAGTGCTATACAAATATGGTCATACTTCAAGTCGAGATTTGATGGTTAAATTAAAGTGACGAGGACATCAATGCTTATTCTGGTTGTTTAAGTATTGTAGAAACTTTTAAATTTATCTGGATAACTACCAGCCGCTCATCATAGTGGATGTTCACGAGTTTGTGTGCCCATATAATCTTAGCATAAGTGGTAAAAAGATTTGGCTTGCTGTCTGCTATAGAGGGGCTCGGAGAGGATATTCTACTCGAGCTCCGATTGCCCCCGATTACAGGCAAAACTGTACAAAAATGAGGAGAATGGGAGGAGGAGGGATGCCGAAAGAACTAACAACAGGAAGAGGTAAGATGCTGGTTTTATACCTTGGTATTAATTGGAAGATTAGATGGGCGTACTCCTCCCGAAATTACGTTTAATAACTTCACTTTTTTAATAAACACTGACAAAAAATAAGACGGTAAATATGCATAACCCTCTATTTGTAAACACAGTTAAAGGGATAGTTCAACCAAAAATTAAAATTTGATGTTTATCTGCTTACCCCCAGGGCATCCAAGATGTAGGTGACTTTGTTTCTTCAGTAGAACACAAATGATGATTTTTAACTCCAATCGTTGCAGTCTGTCAGTTGTATAATGCATGTCAATGGTAACTCCATCTATAAGAGTCAAAAAAACAAGCACAGACAAATCTAAATTAAACCCTGCAGCTCGTGACGACACATTGACGTCCTAAGACATGAAACGATCGGTTTGTGCAAGAAACTGAACAGTATTTATATCATAAATCTCCAGCGGTTGGAGTTAAAAATCATCATTTGTGTTCTACTGAAGAAACAAAGTCACCTACATCTTGGATGCCCTGGGGGTAAGCAGATAAACATCAAATTTTTATTTTTGGGTGAACTATCCCTTTAATAATAATGTCATTGGTTTTGCCATGTCAGTTCGAGCCCCAGTCAGATTCTGAATATGCTGGTAAATTAAAACCAACTTTGCAAGCATGACTTGAGCAGAAGGTTTGACAGTGGTCAGTAGTCTTTGTATACAGCTGGTGTTTTACTCTCCCAGTTTCAGGAAGCTGTACTCTGTATAATGTGTTGAGAACAAGCAAACCTTTGCTCAACAACAGCTTTATTAATAAACCTTAACCTCTGATTAACCTCTGAAAGCAGAAGCGGTTTTGTTTTGGCGTCCAAACACACAGCGTCTCTGCGAGATGACGACAGCACTTCAATTTACGCTAAGATTATTGGACAAGAGGAGGAGTACAGGAAACTGATCCAGGACTTTGTTACGTGGTGCGACCTCAACCACCTGCACCTTAACACCACCAAGACCAGGGAGATGGTGGTGGACTTCAGAAGGCCCAGGCCTCAACCGGAGCCTGTGACCATCAACAGCGACTGTGTGGAGCTGGTAAAGACTTACAAATACCTGGGTGTGCAGTTAGATGAGAAACTGGACTGGACTGCTAACAAGGATGCTCTGTGCAGGAAAGGACAGAGCCGCTTGTACTTCCTCAGAAGGCTGGCATCCTTCAACATCTGCAAAAAGCTTCTGCAGATGTTCTCTCAGACTGTGGTGGCGAGTGTCCTTTTCTATTCGGTGGTGTGCTGGGGAAGCGACATCAAGAAAAAGGACGCATCACGTCTGGACAAGCTGGTGAGGAAGGCGGGCATTGTCGTGGGCACAGAGCTGGACAGCCTAACAACTGTGGCAGAGTGACGGGCGCTGAGCAAACTTCTGTCAATCATGGACAATCCATTGCATCCACTGCACAGTGTCATCTCAAGGCAGAGGAGCAGCTTTAGTGACAGGTTGCTGTCACTACCCTGCTCCACAGACAGACTGAGGAGGTCGTTCCTCCCCCATGCCATGCGGCTCTTTAATTCCACTCAAGGCAGACATTTGTCACTCATCTGAACTGTACTATACACTGTACATTAGGTAGCATAAAATGTGATTTGCACAGGACTTTTTTTATTTTTTTTTATTTAAATTTATTATTTTTTATACTTTAATAACATTGTATGATGTATTGGTTGTGTATACTGCTGGAAATTTTGAATTTCCCACTGGGATAAATAAAGTATCTAACTAACAATTCACCGAAGCCTCGCCTTCTTTCTTTGCACACACCTTTGAGCAGCATTATGCTAATGTTTCACATTGTGACGTGGACGTTTGAGGAAGTAATATCTGGACTTCAATCAAGGCTGGTCTGGATCAGTGTTCTCTGTTAGATAGAATAAATCCCTTTGTGCGAGACTATGAACTTTGTAACTTTGCAGATGTATACATGCACAAACAGATACATTAAAGGAAAACATTAAAAAGGATTTTATGGCCCCTTTAAGATTTTATTCCTTTACATGGCTTTTCAAAGTCTAGAAATCACACTTTTGTTATTAGGCTACCCAACAATGTTATCCAAGACTATTTTTCAAAGAAAAGAAAAAGTTGTTGAGGGGGGAAATTAAAACCTAGTTGTTTTAGCTCATTTTAAGTCATTTAAAGTCATTTTGACCCCTGGTTGAGAACTGCTGAACTATACTGTTCTTCTTTGCTTTATATAAGATTTCTTTTTGCATTTTATCAAAATATTTTACTTAACATCTGAAAACTAGCTTGTAGCCTTTCATAGTGGACCTTTAATTTTCTGTCCTTGAAATTCAGTAGGCTATTGAGCAAGAGTTGAATGAGTTGTACCTGGTTTTAAATAATCAGAAAGTATTTGATTAAATTAAAATGAATGATGTGACTAAATGGCATTGCCTGGAATAGGCAGCCACTCAAGTAAAACTCAAAAGTTGTACCAGCAGTATAAAGTTTTTAATATGTACCTTTTGACTATGTACACAACTTCTCGCCACAGTAAACAAGATGCATGAAAACTCCTGAGAGCCCCGTGTATCTGAATGACCTCTTTAACAGATCACTTATGAAAGGTCCATTAAGTAACAGAATTGTTCAAATCATTTATGTAACTCATTTTATAAACTTAAAATCAGAATGAAAGGGAAGTTGCACTAGTCTTTTGACATATATCCAAGTGAAACGGCTTCTGGACAAATGTAGGGTGGGGCTTGATTTTGTCTGTGGGGAATTGATTGGATGGTTGTGGTTTGCTATTGGTGGATCTCATGTGAGTGACAGATTGCCCCGCCCTCGTCATCAGAGAAGATAAGAGACACTGCAAGAGGGAGGAGAAGATATTCTGATTCAATATTACGAGGAACAGGAATTTAAAACAATAATCATGTGCACTGATAAATCATTTATAATAAACACTGCAATATTCCATAGAAAAATAAAAGTCAATTTTGATTTCATGGTGACTTTAACCCGATGCTAAGCAATATAGCAAAATATCCCTTTAGTTTCAAATTTGGGATGCATCTATTCTTATTATTCTAAACGTTATCATTATGTACTCCTAGATGCTCACTAGTTCATTAGTTCGTAGATGTCAGCAGTCCGCATAAATATGCGTAAATAAAGATTTTCCTGGAACAACCCGTGTTATATTTGGAAACAGCAGAGGGCAGCGGTCTGTATGTGTGTGGATTAATCTCTGCAGTGTGCTCTGTCCATTCTGATGGAGTTTAATAGCAGAAAATTGAAGGTAATTACCTTGAAGAGCATTCTCTCCCTCTCTCCCTCTTGCTGTAGTGACATTAATGGATATTACCAAATTCAATTTGCAGTCTTGAATGGCGCTTTTGTTTTCCAGTGTCAAGCCTTTCAATTACTTACTGCTGTGTAGGCAACCATAACCTTACTTCATGTTTTGTATGTGGAACATAATTTGTCCGCAGCAGAAGGAACAGAGATAAAGATGCTGTGAAAGTCCAAAAATGACCTGTTTTTTTATTTACTGTATTTAAACTTTAAATGTATAGTTGTTCAAGCAAAAATGGAAATTCTACCATCATTTGCTCACCCTCATGTTCCTGACATCAAACCTGAAATAAAGCAGCTCTCAGTGCTTTTGCTCACGTCTGATTTTAACCGGCTGGAGCCTCAGAGCCACACCCACCTATTATATCATCACCACGAACCAATGGTAGTTTGAAGGTGTTTGGAGCAAACGTTTCTCAGGCAAGAGGTTTCGAACTCTCAAAACGTTTTGGCCTGATTTTTTTCCAAAACGACGTCACACTAGACGTTCACCCAAAAATGAATAATTCTCCCTCAAGCCAGCCTAGGTGCACATGACTTTCTTCTTTTAGATGAACACAATCAGAGTTATATTAAATATATCCTGGCTCATTCAAGCTTTATAATGGGAGCCCAAAAAACTGCATCTATCTATCATAAAAAGTACTCCACGCAGCTCCGGGGTTAAATAAAGGCCTTCTGAAGTGAATTGATGCGTTTGTGTAAGACAAATATCCTTATTTAAACCTTTAGAAACTAAAATAACGTGCTTCCAGTGTGACAGACATATGCATTTGACTACAACAAAAAATGTTAACTTCCGTGATGTAGTACACAATGACATTACTTGCGTTACTTAGTTACTTTTTATGGAAAGTAATGTGTTATGTTACTTTTGCGTTACTTTTTCTCATCTGGGCTGGGCTGTTTGTTTGTTTGTTTTTATAACAACAAAAAAGTTCTATTTTTGGCAAATGTAAAGGCCCTTTCACACAAAAAATGAAATGAATTAGCCTCAGGCTGAAAGAAATGCAAATTCACTTCTGTACGGCAGAGGGCGCAGTTCAAACAAACCTTTCAGCTGTGCTGCCATTCTGGAACACAGAAGAACAGGACGCAGGGGAAGTAGTAAATGGCTGAATCCCAAATGGCACACCTCTATGCACTTTCGGTCTTGTGGACTTACAATAGCTGCCATGTGCGCATGTCCGTTAAGTCCACAAGACCATAGGGTATCCCATTCATCATTTTAGGTTTCAGAAGGGTGCTCATGAGCACCCCTTTGCGGCCGCTATGCGCCCTTGATGCGCACTTCAGCTGAGCCCGCAAGTTTGCAAACTACGCAGAGGACTTTACCCGGCAGTCAAAGCGGCATTACGTCACGAAAGTGCAGACTCGTAGGAAGACTGCAAGTGTTTAGGGTGCCATTTGGGATTCAGCCAATGAGTAAATGTATGGTCACATTTAGTCTAGAACTACAATACCCATCATGTTCACACAGCGCACATAACACCTCTGACCTTCATTTCTCTGAACATGAGGACAGGAGAGGTGTCAGTCAATAAATGGGGGAAAAAAGTAACTCAGATATTTAGTTGTAAATTTAAAAGTAATGTGTTACTTTACTAGTTACTTGAAAAAAAAAAATCTGGGCCGTATGTATAAAACTTCTCAGAAGTAGTCTTAAGTATTGACTTCAGTGTCAAAAAATTCTTAGTAGAAAGTAAGACTTTTCTAAGAGTAGGAGACTTTTATAAAGAAGCTAAAAGCAACTTTTAGTAAAGTCTAAGACTTTAAGTGCTGACTTAAGTGTTGTGAACTAAGGACTACAATGATGTAAACTCAAAATGGCCGCCCTCAACCTCTGAATCAGCCAATAGCAAGCCTGTAAGGGTGAAGTCACAGCAGCACAACACCAATAATTTAATGTTATTATAAAAAAAAAAAGTACACTGAAACATTTTAATGTTTACATTTATTTTTAAAAATAGCTTTTGCATTGTGCAAAATTATCACAAATTAGTATTGATGGTGTGGAATCTTTTTCTATTGATTTATGTCTCCTCATTTACAGTTGGAGTAATGATGTGTCATGAGTTCCTTCAATGGCTCCAACAACTCCAGGGAAGTCCACTATCAACATAAAAGCAGCTTGCTTTGATGGTCAGTTGGAAAGTCAATGAACTGCCATAGAGTAGTGGCCAAATGTGATGTCCAGCCATATGAAAATTGACATCTTCAACCTTAATTCAAATATTTTTAAAAATGTGTTACAAAATATAAGCATATCGTGGAGTCAATTGTTTAATGTGTGATAATGAAATGAAATTTCAAATTATTTAAAATGATTTCAAATTATTTTTGGCCAGGCTGTCATACAAAGAAATTATGAACACATGCAAAAATTATTAAAACGTATTAATTATTGTTTAAGTAATATTTATTACATTTATTTAAAGTTATTACTTTAAATTTATTTCTTATTAGCTCAGTTACAAAAAGAATTGTCAATCAAGTTTATATCGTTTTATCAACTCCATGCATTCATATAACCCCAATACATCATATCTTTATTGGAGAGCGTGTGTCTCCTCCTCTCTGCTGCCATCTTGTTACTCCTAACTAGGTTAAGATCCCTCTCCAGCTCTCCTAAATAATTTAGGAGCTGAGACCTAGTCTTGACACTTAGGAACCTTTATGAATCATACTTATTCTTAAGTCTAGGAATAAGAGTAAAATTACATAATTCTTAGAATTTTGACTCTGAGCGGCTTTATACATACAGCTACCTGATTACATAACTCACACTACTTGTAATGCGTTACCCCCAACACTGCTAATAATGACATAATAATGAAATAAAAATTGTGTTATCTGGAACCCCGTCTGGCAAATAGACTTTTCATCATGTGCGACTGAAAATACTGCCAGTGCATGAGAGGAGTAAACATGCTGACGTGGTTTGTAAAAGCAATAACTTTTAGGTAGCTGATTTTATGGGTGTCAAGTGACATCTTGATATGAGTCACAAGCCCTTGCTTTCACACACCGCAGAGATTAATGCAGAGGCATCGTCTGCCCTCAAGGCTGCTTATACATGGCCTGACATTTCATGGTTTATTTAAGAGACCTACCACAGGAGCGTACTGGATCATTATTACATTTCCCCTCCATGTTGATTAACACTGAATTTTCAATTTCCCACCCGCGTCATTCATGCTGGGGTGTCAGATCTATGTCTGCTCAGTGCATATAATTATTAACATCGTCTCAATCTGCCTGAAGTCATATTCAACCGAGTGACTGTAACGAGGATTTTTATGAAAGTTATTAACTGACTTGTTCTTTGATTCTTGGCTGATTTTGACATTCTTCCACCATGTTTTATAATGTTAGTGTAGAGACTAACTTACTTATTCACTCTATCCTTTCAGGACAACTGATGTGTATCACTTTACTTAAAAGCTTTGGGTCAGACTCTGTCTATGAAACAACTCCAAATTATGTAAATGAAAACTAGCATTTTGTCAGTATTCCCTCTCTATACGTTGTTTTAGTTGGCATAATGAATCACTAAAAAGACTTGTGTCAACCTTTTAATCATCATTATTTTTATCATGCTATGTTTGGCAGTAGGAGACTCTATAGTAAACAACTGATTCAAAATGAACATCTGCACAAATATCAGCATTAAATTCTCTTGCTGGTAACCAAAAACTTTGGGCTTGTAATGTCAAATTAAAATGCAATTTTATTCCAACACGTTAAAATGTAATTTTAGTTTACCTTGAGATGCCACAATTATCTTGAACATTATTTCTCAGACAGAATGCTATGAACCCTGTACTTAAATGTAAAAATGACCTTTTCAAAATGTCATTTCAGAATGACCCAGCTATGATTTCTGTGTAAATGTTGTGTTGTTCACCTATTCAGCCTCTAGAGGGCGCTAACTTGTTTAGTATTTAATGGTTTGCATCTACATGAGAAAACAACTCTTTTAACCACCTTCAAAAAACCCAAATGATGCTTTTCAGTAGCAGTTATGGCTAAATACATTAGTTTTTCTCAAGTATATCATTTAATACAGTCGTAACATGACAGCATTGCTGCTGCCAGATCCTGTTTCCCAATCCTCAAAGTTCCACATGCTTGATATACGCAACAAATGCATCATTTCTTGTTAAGAGAGCATCTCGTATTTGGGTTTTTGTCGATTTCTCTGAAACGAGAGCCGTACCCTGTTCACATTCTGTGTGATACAGCCCTGTCCGTCCCTGTATCTGAGTTGATTTACCCAATATCCCATCACAGCACGCCACATCTCCTTCAACCCGAAGTCGATCACCAGTTGGCCAGCATCAGCATTGGAGGGTTTCCATGGATACGGAGGGGTCCGTTGTGCACAGCGGAGTGACGGAGTGACGGCTAGACCTCGATGTGTGTGTTTGTGAAAATGAGGGCAGCAGCTGTGCTCCTTCAGCCTGCATCGTCCACAACTGAGGAGCTCACAAAGAAAATCAATCTGAATCTCATCAGAAAGCATCTATTACAGTCGGGCTGATGTAAATATGCTATTCACTGGACTCTGCTATTTGAGTCTTTGATTGTACTTGGGCTGGGAAAATACTAGCAAATCCCTGGGTCTATAGTCGACATTATCCTTGGATTCACCAGCACATTTTTAGTTTCTGTCTTAACATGCACACTTTCTTACCAAAGGGACTTGTATGCACACACACTATAGTGTGTCAGGACTATTACCCAGCTAACAAAAATATATTCTGAGAATGTTTTGATAATGTTCCTATTACATTATGAAAATGTTATATCTGAATGTTTTCAGAACGTTATGAAAGACCAGATAACTTCGAATGAACATTAAGTGAAAAAAACATAGTCAAACAGTACTGCCACAAAACTGCCACACATATTTTTCAAACACTATTACACTAACAATAATGGACCGTGGTGCGACAATGTAGCTGGCATGTCTGCAATTGGGAAGTAATTGCCAGTTGCTTCTAGTCTCTATCTAGATCTAGCTTAATCTAGAGAGTCTCTGTGTGTAAAGTGATGAGATCTAGCCGATAACAATGACCTGGCGGGAGTCTGCGGTTTGAAAACAGAAAAACATAAGGTCAGAAGCGGGGCTGTAAATCCTATTTCGGCAGGCATGGGAATCAATGGATGGATCAGAGCAAGTGATGTGAATCTTCCAGAAGAAAAAAGGTCAGGCTCATGGCAGATGTCGACTCGCCAGTGAATACCCTGCTGAAAAATCCAGCATAAACCAGCATAGTTTATGCTGGTATAGAGCTGGTGGACCAGCATATTCATGCAGTTCTCAAGCAAAACAGAGCTGGTGAAGCTGGTTCACCAGAACGGTCTTGCAGGGTTGAATATGTTGAGGCCAGCTATCTGTATGCAAGCAGTGTTTTGAGGACAAGCATAGTTTTTGCTTGCATATTTCTATATTTAACACAAGAACAATATAAAGTTAAAACATATGATTTATTGAATTATATGATTGTAACTTTGTAATTTCTTTTGCTCCCTCTGCTGAAATAGTTTTAGTTATGATTACATTATTAATCAATGTCACTGGTAAACTGGGGGGAAAAAATTCAAGGCATCAAAGGAATTGTTTCCTCTTTCAAAAGATCTGTACACAAATCAGTTAAAAAGAGCTTGTGTACATTGCAAAACAAAAACATTTAGAGATATGAAAACCAAGAACATTGCCTAAAAAAGGAGAAACATAAGGAGTTTGTTCAATAACAGGGGTTATAAGAGCTCTTTCATTATCAAGTTGTTATTAACTGTCCCGTTGAAAGTTCAAAACGGAAAGTTACTGTTTTTAAAGATTTTCATGATCATTTGGGAACTCACATGTGTCATAATCCAGCTGTCAGTCACTGATGACAAAAAGTGTACATAGTAAACAGTATGTCATTGCAGTCAGGAGCATGAAATATTGTAGACAATAGTGATAGCATGTACTTTCATCAACTGCTGAAAGATAATTAATTCAACCAAAGTCGATAGCCAATTGCCTAACTAAAGGGAACACTAATCACCATAACGGTGACTTCAAACAGACTTCAACAACCTTTGTACATGTACCAAAGTAAATAAAGCCAAACTGGTTTGTAATAAGTGAATATGGTAATGCTGTTTTCAGAGTTATTTAATCATCTTCTGGTGAGACATAGGCGCCGATCCCTTTGGAGCACCCACGGAAATGGTTGAGCACCCACGGAAAATGACGAGATATTCTCCATTGATTTTAACCAATAAAAAATCGATTGCAGCTATCAGAAACGATCTTAACTTTTTTATAGTATATTTAAGGCCGTTTCTATGATGTTATTTTAATGGCAAACGTCGAGAGCACATCCAAGTGTTGCGCGAGCACAAATCTCTCAACTCGCAGTTGGATTTCCTTCACTCTCGCACTCGATCAGATACGTGCGCGCTAAAAATCAAACTGTCCTTGCTCAGTCCCTAAAATTGTCTTCTTTCCTGGATTTAAGACTATGCTGTCTTATTTTACATTTAATTAGCCTACTATACAATTTCTGTACCTGAAAACTACTGAAAAAATTCTTAAAACTACACTCTAAACAATGCTGGGTTGTTTCAATCTACAGGTGCTGGTCATATAATTAGAATTTCATCAAAAAGTTCATTTTTTTATTATAAATTATTTTTAAAAATGAAACTTTCATATATTCTAGATTCCCTACATGTAAAGTAAAACATTTCAAAAGTTTTTTTTTTTTAAATTTTGATGATTAGAGCGTACAGCTCATGAAAGTCCAAAATCCAGTATTTCAAAATATTAGAATATTTCCTAAGATCAATCAAAAAATGGATTTGCAAAACAGAAAAGTTCAAGTTCTTTAAAGTATGTTCTTTTGTGCACTCAATACTTGATCGGCAGGACATATTACAGCAAATGACTTGCTCCTAGCACAAATTACTGCATCAGTGAAGTGTGGCATGGAAGTGATCAGCCTGTGGCACTGCTGAGGCACTATTGAGCCTTCAGATCATCTGTATATTGTTGGATCGACTGTTTCTCATCTTTCTCTTGAAAATATCCCATAGATTCAGGTCAGGCATATTGGCTGGCCAATAAAGCACAGTAATATCATGGTCAGCAAACCACTTGGAAGTGGTTTTTGCACTGTGGGCAGGTGCTAAAGTCCTGCTGGAAAAGGAAATCAGCATCTCCATAAAGCTTGTCAGCAGATGGAAGCATAAAGTGCTCCAAAATCTCCTGGAAGATGGCTGCATTGACTTTGCACTTGATAAAACACAATGGACCAACACCAGCAGACGTCACGGCCCCCCCAAATCATTATTGACTTCAGAAACTTCACACTAGACTTCAAGCAGCTTGGATTCTGTGCCTCTCCAGTCTTCCTTCAGACTCTGGGACCATGATTTCAACATGAAATGCAAAATTTACTTTTATCTGAAAAGAGGACTTTTGACCACTGTTCACTGTCCAGTTCTTTTTCTCCTTAGCTCAGGTAAGATGCTTCTGACGTTGTCTCTGGTTCAGAAGTGGCTTGGTAGTCCTTTTCCTGAAGATGTCTGAGTGTGGTGACTCTTGATGCGCTGACTCCGGCTTCATTCTACTCATTGTGAAGCTCTCCCAAGTGTTTGAATCGGCTTTACTTGACAGTATTCTCAAGCTTGCGGTCATCCCTGTTGCTTGTGCACCTTTGCCTACCCAATTTCTTCCTTCCAGTCAACTTTGCATTTAATATGCTTTGATACATCACTCTGTAAACAGCCACCCCATTCAGTAATGACCTTCTGTGACTTACTCTCTTTGTGGAGGGTGTCAATGATTGTCTCCTGGACCATTGCCAAGTCAGCAGTCTTCCCCATTAGTGTGGTTTCAAAGAACAAAAGATACCCGGAATTTATACTGTAGGGATGGTCATTTAATGAAACTCAAATGTAAATATTCTAATATTTTGAGATACTGGATTTTGGACTTTCATTAGCTGTACGCTCTAATCAACAAATTAAAAAAAAAAAAAACCTTTTGAAATGTTTTACTTTACATGTAGGGAATCTAGAATATATGAAAGTTTCATTTTTTAAAATAATTTACAATAAAAAAATGAACTTTTTTACGATGTTCTAATTATATGACCAGCACCTGTATGTTTGGGCCAAATATGGACAAACCCAACAGTTGGTTTAAATTTTTTAATTAAATTTTAAACCAGTGATTGGGATTTGTCCATATTTGACCCAGACATGGATTGAAACAACCCAGCGTTTTTTTTTTTATAGTGTACTATCTAAAAAGCACAGTTTATTTCATTTGTATCATTGTTCTATTGTATTTATTTGTGCTATTGCTTGTAATTGGATTATTTGTTCTTATTTTATTACTGACTGTTTACTTGTCTTTAATAACATTTTCAATGAATATTAGTTAGGCTGGTAGTTTTAGCTGTGGTATCGGAATTGAAATAGAGAATTGTGAATTTTCACTGATATCTAAAATTTTTGTGTCATAACTGCCTGTTTTTGCATGGCCGGTAAATTTTCTTAAGTCACTGGCCATTGGCAGGTGTGGCAAAAAGTTAGTTTTAGGCCCTAGTTGTAGTACTTGAAACCAGATTAGGTCTGAGACCAAGACCATATCATGGACATTCATGGACTTGGAAGCATTTGGACTAGGTCGTGACTCGGACATGACCCTCTTCTGGTCTTGGTTTTGACTCTGACTCAACCTACTCAGGTTAAGTTGACCTCGACTACAATTCTGGTGAGGCGTAGCCAACTGCTAACCTGGAAAATATTTGAGCTTTGGCAAATCCAGTGACCTTTATTGTAACAACCTGGCCCTTGTAAATTACATCGCACAGCATGTGCAATATGCATCAGAAGGTCAGTGAATGAACTTTAGGCACTTCAGACCTGGCACTTGATCCAGGAACGTGTCCTTTTCTTGGAAAAATCACATCATACACCTAAACAGGCTGGATTAGGCTGGTAGAAGCTTTTCTCTGCACAAAGACAGAAGTTGATGAGCATTGAAGACACTACCATTTAAAGCGATTGCTCTAGCGCCAAAACTTTCCGGCTTGTTTGCAGGATGACAAGTGGAGGTGTTATTCCAGCAGGAACAGCTCATTTCTCACAGCAGGCCTATCATGCAAGCCTTTGTCTCAGGCATTTCCTCAGCACTGAGGTTTAAGAAGGACCCCTTTCTCTGAGGTACTGATCGCTGCCAACCCTAATCAACTTCCACCTGCGCACCTGACCAGCTTACACGAGGCGTATCAAAGACTTTATATATACAAAGATGGAGCATTTATATTACTTATGAATGGGAGAAAGTGCACCGTGCAATAAGTCCTGCCTTCTAAATAAAAGAGCCGGTCGCTGATTGATAAAGTCACTGCGTCACTGCAGCTATTTGTGCATAAGAAACAACATTAAAGGGACAGTTCATGTCAGATGTCAGATGCCGTAAAGTGGCATGAAGCTTTGTTGTCAACTATTGTGTCAATCTTTATCTCTTCTAGCCCTCTGATACTATTGGGTCCATTTGGATCTGACATTTTAGCATTTAATTTTTAAACTTTTTTTTCTTTATCAGAATGGTACAAAACTTATTGACCTTTGTCCCACTTGCTAAAACAGCAATGAAAGGGTTAAATTTGACAAAATCAAGAGTGCAAAACAGACACACACACACACACAAAGTTGGGTTTTCATGTTTTGTTGAATATTGTGTAGTATAATGAAATCCCCCAAAATTACAAAATATTCCCAAAAAAAATTATTCAAATGAAATATAGTACATTCATTGTACCAGAGGGCGAAAGCATTTTAGGAGACAAATCATGTGACAACACTGATACTACAGTTGCAAGAAAAAGTATGTGAACCACTTGCAGAATCTGTGAAAATGTTAATAATTTTAACAAAATAAGGGAGATAATACAAAATGCATGTTATTTTTTATTTAGTACTGTAAGATATTTTACATAAAAGATGTTTACATATAATCCACAAGACAAAAAAAAAAAAAAAAAAACATAGCTGAATTTATTAAAATAACCCCATTCATAAGTTTGTGAACCATTGATTCTTAATACTGTGTGTGGTTACCTGGATGATTTACGACTGTTTTTTTGTTTTGTGATTCTTGTTCATGAGTCTCTTGTTTGTTCTGAGCAGTTAAACTGAGCTCTGTTCTTCAGAAAAAATTAAAAAGGTTCAAACATTCACTGATGCTCCAGAAAAAAACACGATGCATTAAGAGTCGGGGGGTGAAAACTTTTGGAATTTGAAGATCAAGGCAAATAGTATTTAATTTGTCTTCCGGGAAACATGCAAGTATCTTCTGTTGCTTCCGAAGGGCAGTACTAAATGAAAAAAAATGATATTCAAGCAAAATAAGAAAAATTTGGACCTCTTCATCCTGTTCAAAAGTTTTCACCCCCCGACTCTCAATGCATCATGTTTCCTTCTGGAGCATCAGTGAATGTTTGAACCTTTTTTAATAGTTGTGTTTGAGTCCCTCAGTTGTCCTCAGTGTGAAAAGACAGATCTCAAAATCATTCAGTCACTGCTGTAAAGGGTTCAAATATGCAAAAGATGCTGGAAAACTGAAGAATCTGCAGGAGCTGGAGGATTTTTCTGAAGAACAGAGCTCAATTTAACTGCTCAGAACAAACAAGGGACTCATGAACAACCATCACACAACAAAAAAACAGTCGTAGATCATCCAGGTAACCACACACAGTATTAAGAATCAGTGGTTCACATACTTATGAATGGGGTTATTTTAATAAATTCAGCTAATTTTTTTGTCTTGTGGATTATATGTAAACATCTTTTATGTAAAATATCTTACTCAGGACAGTACTAAATAAAAAATAACATGCATTTTGTATGATCTCTCTTATTTTGTTAAAATTTTGCACATTTTCACAGATTCTGCAAGTGGTTCACATACTTTTTCTTGCAACTGTATGTTGAAATGTAACATTTTCCAGATCTCCAGTATAAATACGTTTTGAAAGAGCAGGAAAACTGTCCTCTGAAAAACAATCATCAGTATGCAGCACTCAAATCATTATGTGACCGTGAGCATCGAATGACCCAGCAATGTCCATTAAAAAGAAACAACGATGTTTTGGGGCTTGCAGGAGCCTACTAAAGCTTTTTTATGGCGGGAAGAAGGATACAAAATGAGTGTGTGTTTATAGGAGAGTGGGAGAGACAAATAGAGATACAGACATGGAAAAAAGGCTTTATTGGATATATTATGGGTGTTATTTTCTAAAACAATGTTACTTACACCTGATGAGATCCTGTGCTCCTTGACCATGCTGTGGTCATCACCATAGTAACCGCTGTGTTTGAGAAAGCGTCATGGCTTAAATGCACTATGGTCATTGAGAGAAATGGGCCAGAAACAGGTAATGGCAGGCTTGACTACTTCCGAGACGGTGCCATACGCCACTTAACTGCTCTCCTCCACCAATGCAAAACACCACGGTCGTCAGGGTAAAGTCATTACAGGCAGTTTTGCGAGTGAAATAATTTCTTCCGTTTCGTTAAGTCACTCGTCGTTAAGCTTTTGCCAAAATAAAGCATGTGGCCACTGTTTCTCTGCAGGAGTGACAAAGAGAGCAAGTATCATACCTGTGAAATCTGAATGGACTGCAAAACAGTTGCTCTCTCTCACATCAGACACCACATTATATTGATTTGTGGGTTTTGCCAGAGATTTGCATTGCAAACAGGGCTCGTTTGTTCCACAGTGACATGAACTGAAGGCCAAGACAACGACTGTGACAAATAAGACTGATATCTCGCCACGCTAACGCCATCATAAATATGACATTAAATCATTTAAATATGCTCCTAGAGAACACTAAATGTTTCACGATGCTCCATTTTGGTTGCAGTTAGATCACGCTGCAGTAAAATGGTTTCATTCTAGAAACCATACCTATAGCCTTGAAAAAAGTGTAACCAAAGTAGAATGTTCAGATAAATAAAGGTTCCAAAAGGGTTTTTTTGAAGTGATGTCATAGAAGAACCTTTTATTTCTTAGTGTGAAGAACATTTTTTAAAATTTAAAGAACCTTTTGCAGAAAGAAAAGGTTCAATAGATGTTAAAGGTTCTTCGTGGAACCATCAATGCCAATAAAGAATCTCAAACAAAACACTCCCTTGGTACTCTAGGCTTTTAGGTACATTTAAAACATCAATATAAAATATATTTGCTGTGAAAAAACAAAACCAAGCCAAAGTGCAACATTCGTGGGACATTTTAAAGGAGTCATATGATGCTTTTTAATATTTTCCTTTTCCTTCAATGTATCTGTTTGTGCATGTATACCATCTGCAAAGTTGCAAAGTTCATAGTCTCACATAAAGGTTATCTAACGGAGAGAACACTGATCCAGATTTGCCTAAAACACCTTGATTTAAGTCCGGATATTACTTCCTCAAACATCCATGTCACAATGTGATATACAAGCATAATGCCGCTCAAAGGCATACGCAAAGCAAGAAGGTGATGCCTTTTTTGGCCTTCCAAAAATGGATCAAATTAGAAATCAGAGGTTAAGAGCAGACATTTATTAATAAAGCTGTTTTTGAGCGAAGGTTTGCTTGTTCTCAACACATTATACAGAGGACAGTTTCCTGTACCTGGGAGAGTAAAACACCAGCTGTATACAAAGACTACTGACCACTGTCAAACCTTCTGCTCAAGTCATGCTTGCAAAGTTGGTTCGGCATTTTCAGAATGACACGTTAAAACCAACAACATTAGGTGTGTTGAACTAGATGGAGCTGTCTAATCACTCTCGTGGCCTTGGAAGCTGAAACTCGCGGTTATCGTAAGAGCCGTTACATTTCTGTCACATACTGGAAGTGTTTGGCCAATCAGAACGTACTGGGTCAGCTGGCCAATCAGAGCACTCTGAGCTTTTCGGAAGGCGAGGCTTTGTAGAAATCAGTGCGTTTCAGACAGACTGGGAATAGAGGAGCTGCAATAATGTACAGTATGTGAAAAATAATGTTTTTGAACATTAAAGCATGTTAACCTATTCTATTATGTTATGCTATTTGTATAAACACTTTACTTGAAAAGATTTACATGGCGATATTTTGTAGTACCAAGTTGCGGTAATGAGGTTTCTAAAATGTTGCAAGGGGATGTGCTAACAACATTTCTGCAACATTGTGAAAATACTTATGTTGAAGTACATGTATTTTTTTTAGGAGTGTAATATAAAAAAAGAGGCAAATTTTTACAAATAATTTTTATTTAAATATATCATTAGGTTTCATTAAAGGTGCAGTAAGTGATTTCTGAGAAATGCTGTTGATATTTGAAATCACCAGAACAAACACGCCCCTATCTTGATAGCTCCGCCCCCAAATTCACGAACACGCTATGCAACACAGGCACCTCCCCCCTTACTGCTGATTGGCTACAAGAGTGTTTTGGTGCTCGGTTCAATCCACTTTCAACAGCATTTCTCAGAAATCGCTTACTGCACCTTTAACTAATGATTGAATTAACTAATTTAATAATTACCTTTACATGCTCACCCACCTAGAGCTATAATACAGCTCTCATTTATTTATCAAATTTCACTTTTTCCCCCAATTTATTTGTATAGCGCTTTTCACAATACACTGTTTCACATCAGCGTTACAGAAAATCATGATGTTCATGTTTACAATATCTTGATATCTTCATGTCTTATAGTTGCATTTAGCAGATTAGAGCTGGACGATAATATAGTTACATTTTGCAACGATACAAGCAATCAAGTTGTTGAGATTTGCTATATAGTACATATCATCCAACACGAGTAATGAATGAATGTATGAGGTTAAATCAGTGAATAAAGTTTATCACACAAAACTGTATGGTTTTAGAGGACTTATTATAGACAAATGTGGTAAAGCAGCTCAGACAGTCGGCTAAATAACTTTGTGTTACATTAACGGAAAAATAATACACGTTTTGAACAACATGAGGGTGAGAAAATGACAGAAACATCTCTTTAAGTGAACATTGCATTAAGGGGACATCAGAAGTCCTGATATCTTTAAAGCAAATAGAGGCCCTGAGAAATGACAAGTAGCTGCAGTTAATTAACATTTAGGATAAGCTGTTCAGTTGTCACACTGTATGCTCTTTTAATTTATAGCCAAGTGTTAATTAAACTAAGCTTTTGCTTTTGTTTCCTCAAAAGTTTCTCATATACTTTCTTTCTATTTTCAATTCTCTCTTTTCATTTTTCACTCTCTTATTCTCTGTTCTGTGTGAGAATGAATCATGACTGCAGGGTTTGCATTAGCAGCACATGAATCTAAAGTACTGACATCTCATGATGTACAGAAGAGAAGAGAACACAGGTGAGTCATTCATTCTGAGGGGATTTCACATGTCTCACTAATGCGTTCATCACATTCATCTGTTTTAAAATGCTTATGGAGACCCTGAATCTGATTCAGAGCATGAGGACTCTCTCCGTAAAACACGCTCGTTTAAAGTCCCCAAAGCACTCTGTTAGACGGATATGAAAACATCAGGATGAATCAAATCAAGATCACTTATAATATACATTACTGCAACCAATTTAAAAATAGGCAGTCATTTTCATTAAAGGAACAATATGTAAGATTTTTGGATTAAAATAAATCTCTATTGTAGTAATTAAATAGTTGCTTAGTTATCACCAAAGCTCTTTCTGTTTTGTTGAAGATCATTAAACTGCCACAGAAGTCTGTCCGAAATCAGTTTCGGGAGGGGCCTTCATACACAAACGCTGCCTGCGGCAGTTTTTGGCTGCGTCCCAAATCGCATACTCTCTTGAGCTAAAAAAACTCTAAAAAAGTATATAGTAGAAATGTATATAGTTATATATATATATATATATATATATATATATATAGTTCTTTAAGTATATAGTTCTATACAGTATTAATGTGTGCAGTATGTAATCTGGACGTTCTACAGTCGTCATCTGCTGATCTGTTTACTCATTTGTAATATTCCACACCTTCAGTAAACTGCCGCAATTGGGGTCATCTGCAGTTGTGTTTATATAGAAGCATAACTACAAGAAATAGCATTTTTTTTGTTTGCTATTTCTTGTAGTTATGCTACTGGAGCAGAAAACAAACTTCACCTTAAAGGATGAAAAGCATAATAAACATAGTTACATTTAAATAAAGTATGATTGGCTATGCTTAGTACCAGTCCTTCATTACCAAGTCAGAACAAATATATTAATATTAACATATTATGATAAATTTGGTATTAAAACAACACAATTTACTATTCAAGTGCTGTTAAACTGACAGGTGGCTGCTTTTGTGCTTTTGCATGTGGATTTTTTTTCCAAGAGAAGAGCATGTGCATCATAAATGTTATTAATTGTTTGGCCAAGTTATTAAAGTAAACACAGTCTGATATGTTGACTGTAAACCAGATAAAATCAGATTTGTGTCAAAATATTGGACCTGTGCATCAGGAGCAAATGCAGTCTAATATATCTGCTTCTGTCTATTCTGCTGTCAAACAACAATTCTGACAAGAAAGAAAAAATAAAAGCACTCGCTTCTCATTGTTTAATTAATGTACAAACAAATACAAAAACGATGAATTCCATTATTTTAATTCAATATTTATATTCATGTAACATATGCTATTTAAAAAAAATATTATTTATTATGTTATAAAGCAGGCTATTATAGGTTTTTTAAAGTTTACTGAAACGTTCATATTGTGACCCTAAATACCACGGTTAACTTTTAACACACTGCGGAAACATCAGGTGGTGTTTGTCTGCTTCACAGCAGAACATCAGTCACAATGAGAGCCATTCTTCACTAGTGACGAGTGTCAGAAGGTCCACAAGCACAGCTGCATTATCCTTGAATTTAGCTGAACCAAAACATAACAATCCAACAACAAGCTTAAAGAAAAACACGAGGACTTCAGCACTGGCTGGCTGACGTGGGAGCGTCAGTTCTCTTGGCTATTCTAATCTTCTTTTGTCACGGTGGCTTTTCCGATTTCCCTCCCTCGCTGCTGCATGTGAAGTTTGTCATGACAACCAATTAAACATAGCAAGAAGAACAAGCCTAAGTAAAGCAATTAAGTGCTGATGCCGAATTGCGTGCTCACGGCTGTGACTGATATTTAATTTTTCTGCTCACTTGAAGAGGAGTAATTAGAGGAAAAGAATCCAGTGGAAAGATTGAGAGCGTTGAGTCAGACTCTGGTTAACACTTTACAAACATGCATGACCCACACAAGTGCCCTTTATGTGGATGGATGGTAGAAGCAATACAGTAAAACTGTTCCAAATGAGACTGTTGTGGATATATGCAAGTGGGAATCACTCTTGTTAAAAAAATTTCAAATAATATTTTAGCCAAAAATGAAAGTTGTCATTATTTACTCACCCACTCATGTCAATCCAGAACTATATGTTGTTATTATTATTATTTTTTTAATCTAAGGAACACAAATGGAGAATCTGGATTTGTATGACTTCAGAATGAGTCATACAGCAGCACAGACTATTTTAATGTTTTCTTGTCGTTTTGGAGCTTGACAGCCCCTGGTCACCATGACCTCGTGTTGTATGGATAAAAGCTGCGTGAAAAAATCACCAACGTTTTGTGCTTTTGTGCTCCACTGAAAAATAACAACACACAACAGCTATTCAGTTGACTTTACGATAGCGGTTACTTAACCATGAAGTCAAAATGGACAGTTCTTGTATTTTTCTATGGAATATAGCTGTCACAGATCTGCCAGGCTCCTGCACCAGCCAATCACAACACACTCCCTCTCCTGAAAACTAACCATGCAACCTAACCTTTTCTGCACCATCATCATCTCTGCCATTTAAGCACACACCTCGCTTCAGCTCATTGTCCGGTCTTGTTCTTATGAAGTGGACTCTTACCTTGTTTCTCCAGCGTTTCTCCAAAGATTATTTCCAGCGTTACCTCCTGTGTATTCTCCAGCGTTCCCTCCTCCGATCCTCACCAGTGTCTTCCCCTTCCTCAAGTCTTCTGTTTATACCTGCAAGTATTGTCAGGGATGTCAGATTAATGGAGGACTCAAATGCAGTGAACTAACGTGAAAAGTTTATTAGGAAAACTTGAGGAACAAACGTGAACAGTCAATGTGACACAGTGAAGATGTAGAAGCTCTGTATGGTGGGTCCCGTGTTCTCCACACACCATAAGCGAACACACAGACTGAGGAGACCACTGAGAGGAAACGCAAGCAGGACTACCAAGAGATGACGAGCCTGAGTCCAGCAAGTGATAATGCCCTGCTACAAACTCCTCGTCTTAGGGTCCTGAGCACAACAGTAATCAAGCAGGTAAGTCACAAAAGCAAAAAACACAAGAATGAGAGCACAGACAAGAAACATCCACACGACGCAACATATTGATCAACTGACAACAAGGGGCAGACACAGCTGGGAATAAATAGGGCAGGTGTGGAAGATCAGCTAGTGATTGTGCACACAGTGCTGCAAGGCAACGCTGATTGCTCAGATCACGGAATGCAGAAAATGACAGGACCATAACAAATGACAGAGAAGAACTGGTGACACACCCTGACCCAAGATAAGTATACTCACCGTTCATCCAGCGAAGTGTGTGCATCCAATGATCATCCCTTCCATCAATCCACAATCTCCTAGTCCTGTAAGAAAAAGAATTACCAACCAGACTTGCCAACTTACCTGCATTCCATGATCTGCTCAGTTGTCAATAAAACCTCCTGTCAACTGCCATCTCTGCGTCTGAGTATACTTCTGTAACAGAAGACCGGACCTGCTACAGTCTGACAGCATCATGAGCTTGCTGAATCCATTCCAGGAGAAGCATATGGGAGATTCATCAGTGGGTAAGAAACTTTATTATATCCGTCAGGTAAAAATGTCAATTAATGATTATGCTCTCAAGTTCAGAACTCTCGCAGCAGCCAGGGGATGGAATGAGCGCTCCCTCCTCTCAACCCTGGCTGCATCTCGCTGCATACAATGATTCCATCGGCCTTGAGCGTTTCATCCAGCTGTCTATCAGAGTCGCCACCCGTATGCAGTCGTGTCTCGAAGAACACCAGGGCCAACAATCCTCCTACCTCCTCCGCCAGCCTGAGGCCATCAGCACTCCAGAACCAGGCAATGAACCCATTCAAATTGATTCTACAAGACTGACCCTCATTGAGCCGCAGAGGCAGCTGACCTCTGTCTTTACTGTGATGCTAATGGGCATGTCATCTCCGCATGCCCAGTTCGTCCTCCACACCCTATGGTGAGTGTTCTCCATACTCCAGTTGTTAATTTACGACCACTCACTACGATTGTAATGCTTACTGAATCTGGTGTGTCTATTCCAGTTCATGCCCTCCTCGATTCTGGGTCAGCCAGGAATTACATCTCTGGAAGCCTCTGCCGCCAGCTCAACCACCTGACGACTGCAACTAAAATCATCTACCAGGTCCAGTCAGTAACTGGAAAACCTTTATGCAAGAAACACGTACGACTTAATGCTACAAGTTGGACAGCTGCATGTGGAATCACTCCATCTCCTGGTTCTGGAGAACTCCACCGCTGATGTGCAGCATGATCCCATCATCTCTTGGAAGACTGGCGAAGTCCTGAAGTGGGGCAAAAAGACTGCTTTCCACAAGTTCCTCATCCTGCTCCATCTCAGACAGAGATTCTTCCGGTGAACTCCACCTCCATCAAGAGCCCCATTGAGAAGCAGTCGGTCAACATTCCAGCCTGTTATGCCCCCTTCAGTGATGTATTTTGCACAAAGAAAGCCTCTCTGCTGCCTTCACACCAGCCAAAGGACTGTGCCATCGATCTGATTCCAGGTGAGCCAGTTTCCTGTGGGAAGATTTATCCCCTGTCACTTCCAGAGCAGAAGGCCATGGAGGAGTATATAGAAGAGGCATTACAACAAGGCTACATTCACCCTTCTACATCCCCTGCTGCATCGAGTTTCTTCTTCGTGGCCAAGAAGAATGGAGGCTTGTGGCCTTATATTGATAACCATGCTTTAAACAAGATGAAAGTAAGGTTTCAATATCCACTTCCTATCATCCCAGCGGCACTTGAACACCTCCGCAAAGCCACTGTATTCACCAAGTTAGACCTCAGCAGCGCGTATAACCTCATCTGGATACATGAGGGGGACCCCTAATGGCCACTACAAGTACCTTGTTATGGTGTATGGACTGGTAAATGCCCCCTCTGTATTCCAGGATTTTATGCATGAGGTGCTCTGGGAATATCTCCACCGGTTTACTTGTCTACATTGATGACATCCTCGTCTACTCCCGGATCATGGCCGAACATCGCCACCATGTTGCGGAGGTCTTGAAACGCCTGAGAGAGTTCCACCTTTTCTTTAAAGAAGATAAGTGTTCATTCCATCAACCTTCAGTGCAGTTCCTTGGTTACAACATCAGCAGCAATAATATCCAGATGGACAAGGGGAAGGTGGAGGCCATCAAGAGCTGGCCCACTCCAACCACCATCAAGGAACTCCAACACTTCCTAGGCTTCGCAAACTTTTCCTTAGATTAGATGATTAGATTAGAAAACTTTACTAATGTCATGACTTCGGTCTGATCTGCCATGTTTTGTTGTCTCTGAGCACATTAGTTTTGTTTTGACAGCGCTTCTTGTGCTCAGCTGTCAGTGTGGCGTTTTCCCCTCCCACTCGTTATCATTTTCCTCATTTGTGTTCTCTGTCACACATGTTGCCACTCATTCCTCATTAGCTTTCCCCTATTTTAGATCCTCTTGTGCTCAGTCTTTTGTCAGACCGTTGTTGTATGTTGTGCAAACGCTTCGCTCTTGACCATCCTTTCTTGTTTGCCTTGTCTTGCCGTGTTGTGTCTTTTTAGGCTCCAAGTGCTGTTTTGTTTTGAACTGCTCCTTCTCATCCTGCCAGACTTTATTTGTTCTGCTACATGCCCTGGCTATCTCTTTACCTGTTGATACTCGGATGCACTGCTCCAGCCCCTTTCTGCATGCTCAATGCTCTCATCGGGGAACTTAGTGAGACTTCGACGCTGTGTCACGGACAACTCTCTAGTTGGTGTGACTTCCACGCTGCGTCACGGATGGCGCTATGATCTGTCCCTGCTGAGAGGCTCTTCCCTGGTCCTGTGGACTTTGATTTGGACTTCCTCTCTTTTGTGTTCCTGTTGTTTTTTTTCCCTGTGCTCAGTGAGAGCTAAATAAACTTTTCTGTTCCCTGCAACTGAATCGGTATTTTTCCCTGACAGAACGGTCTGACCAAAAGATAGATTCAGCAGGTGCAGACCAAGTCAGAACTGCAGTAAATCAACAGGGAATTCTTCTGGGACAGCATTCCAGTCAGTTAACTGCCACTTCAAGGGAGGTTGAGTGCCTGACAGCTCAAGTAGCAGACCTCAGTCTACAGACACAAGAACTCCAATGGGAAGCTTTGGCCAGCAGGTCAGCTGCCACATTTGGCCATTCTCCATCTCATGCTGAGCCTGAACCCCATGCCAATAATCCGCCGCCCTACGATGGGGATCCCAACTCCTGCTGGGCCTTCCTGTCCCAGTGCTCTCTTGTCTTCGCACTCCAGCCTCGCCGCTATGTTACAGAGGAGTCCCAGGTAGCATTTGTTATCACCCTCTTGAAAGGAAGGGCCCGTGACTGGGCAACGGCTGTGTGGGACGCTCATGCTCTATTCTGTGCAACATTCAAGGACTTCAGAGCTGAGATGATCAAGCTATTTGACCGCTTTGCTCAAGGCAATGAGGCAGCCTCCCAGTTGGCGCGGTTGAGTCAGGGCAGACGTTCAGTTACTGATTACTCAATCCAGTTCAGAACTCTTGCAGCCACCTGTGACTGGAACGAGGCGGCTTTACGTGCAAGGTTTCGGGAGGGGTTGGACGCTGACATCCAGGATGAGATTGTCACTCACGAGCTGCCTCATGATTTTGACACCATTGTGGAGATGGCGCTTCGTGTGGAGGGGCGTCTTCAACGTTGACGCCAGTGGTGGACAGCTTAATCTCCCTGGATGTTTGAGGAGGGTGCCTCCAGTGCTGCTTCCACCTCCTCGTCTCCTTCAGCAGACCCTGAGCCCATGCAAGTGGGGCGTCTTCGCCTCTTTCGGCGGTTTAACTTCTCCCTCTCGTATCAGCCAGGCTCCAAAAATGTTAAGCCTGACGCCCTGTTAGGTATTTAAGCAGGGATAGTGCTGACTAACACAAAAAGTAAGAGCCCAGATGACGTCACTCACCTGTGAATGATGAGGTTGCCACGTATAAGAGGCGGGGTTTTAGACTCAAAAACAAAAAAACGCTGCCTGTGTGTACACACGTGGATTAAAGCTCTCACCTCAAATCATGTATCCTCCTTGTGTTAGCTAATGATTTATTTTTGTTTTGGGACTATGACTATCACAGTGTTTTTAACATTAAAAAAAAAGGGAAAAAAAAGAAAACTTGAACGAAAACCGTATCCATGCTTGGGCTGGACTGAGAACACGGGATCTATGCTGCATGTCGCCGGGCCCAGAGTGAGGTTGGGGAAAAATGAAGGTGAGTGACCTCTTCCTGGGTAGCTGCTAGCTGACACACACCCTTGCATTACTGCATCTTGGTTAGGACTGACTCTCACGTGTTATTTTTTTTACCATGTAGGGAAAGTTGTGTGTTGTTACAACCGATAACTACAAAATTAAAAACCCCTAGATGGCTGTAGTAGCAATATATTTTGGTTTGTTATATTAGAGGCAGCTCGTGTCGTAACACGCCCTTTCTCAGTTGTTCGAGGATCCCGGGGAGGTGGCGACCCCCGAAGCCATTCTCTCAAGGGAGGTGGTGGTAGGGTCCCTTTCCTGGGATGTCCCGAGGGGGTGCCCAGGGGGTCGGTTGTTTGTGCCAGCTGTGCTGCGTCCTGAGGTCCTTTGGTGGGGGCATGAATCCAGAGTAGCCTGTCATCCTGAGGTTCGAAGGTCGCTGGCTGCCATCCGTCAGCGATTTTGGTGGCCATCCATGGCCTGAGATGTCAGGCAGTTCGTGTTGGCTTGCTCAGTGTGCGCTCAAAATAAGACGTCTAACCAGTCTCCTGTTGGTCTGTTACAGCCTTTGCCCATCCTCCTCATCCATGGTCACACCTGGCCCTTGATTTCGTCACTGGTCTTCCCCCGTCGAGAGCTAACACTGTGATTCTGACGGTGGTGGACTGTCATGACTTCGGTCTGATCCATGTTTTGTTGTCTCTGAGCACATTAGTTTTGTTTTGACAGCGCTCCTTGTGCTCAGCTGTCAGTGTGGCGTTTTCCCCTCCCACTCGTTATCCTTTTCCTCATTTGTGTTCTCTGTCACACCTGTTGCCACTCATTCCTCATTAGCTTTCCCCTATTTTAGATCCTCTTGTTGTCAGACCGTTGTTGTATGTTGTGCAAACGCTTCGCTCTTGACCATCCTTTCTTGTTTGCCTTGTCTTGCCGTGTTGTGTCTTTTTAGGCTCCAAGTGCTGTTTTGTTTTGTTTTTTTTGTTTTGAACTGCTCCTTCTCATCCTGCCAGACTTTATTTGTTCTGCTACCTTCCCTGGCTATCTCTTTACCTGTTGAGACTCGGATGCACCGCTCCAGCCCCTCTCTGCATGCTCAACGCTCTCATCGGGGAACTTAGTGAGATGGCGTCATGGACAACTCTCTAGTTGGTGTGACTTCCACGCTGCGTCACGGATGGTGCTATGATCTGTCCCTGCTGAGAGGCTCTTCCCTGGTCCTGTGGACTTTGATTTGGACTTCCTCTCTTTTGTGTTCCTGTTGTTTTTTCCCTGTGCTTAGTGAGAGCTAAATAAACTTTTCTGTTCCCTGCAACTGAATCCGTATTTTTCCCTGACAATTAATCCCTGTAAGGGGAAACTCATTTGCCACCATTACACAATATAAACAACACAGATAGACAATTAAAGATTCAAAAAAAAAAAAAAAAAGTTACACAACTTCATTAAACAGATGATTCATCCACAACTACAGCTCCATCACCTGTCTTGCTTACCAGTCTGTTGAAGAACAAGCCCAAGTCTCTGTCCTGGTCACCATCTGCTACCGAAGCTTTCCATCAACTGAAAGAGCCCTTCACCAGCGCACTGTTCCTCATCCACCCAGACCCAGATAAACCATTCATTGTGAGGGTGGATGCATCCACTACCGGGGTAGGAGTGGTGTTGTCTCAGCAGCAGGGGACCCCACCCAGACTCCATCAATGTGCCTTCTTCTCCAAAAAACCGATGGAGATGAACTATGACATCGGACACCAGGAAGTCCTCGCCATCAAGCTGGCCCTAGAAGAGTGGAGGCATTGGCTGGAGAGTGCACAACATCCCTTCATGTTACTAACTGATCACAAAAACCTTGAATACTTGAGAGAAACAAAAAGACTCAATCCTCGCCAGACACGTTGGGCTTTATTTTTTTTTTACTAGAGATGCACTGATATATCTGTCAATGATCGGTAGTTTAAAAACAGCTGATAGTCAGAAAAGGGCAGGAAAATGCACTGAATTTGTACTTTGTGTAAAGAAAATGCTAGGAAACCAGTTTGATGTTCAGTATTAATAGTAATTATATTAATTAATAACATTCAGAAAGTTAAGAAATATTAATTTAATCTTCAGAATTGTTAAGGAATGTTAATATTAATTTGAGTAATGTGTTTGTTTATAACTGATACCAGTTACTCTGAAACAAGTCGATGAAATGGAGAGAATAAAGTTTTTATTTGCATTTCTTTCAAAATATAATAATTAAAAATATAATGATTAATTATTAATTATAATGAAATTATCATTAATTTAAAAAAAAAAAAGATATAAAAGGCAGAACCCCCAAACTATCTGTATCATTATTGGTATTGGCAGATATCACTCTGAATAATTGGCTATCGTATCAGGGGAGAAATTTAGTATCAGTGCATCTCTATTTTTTTACTCAATTTAATTTCTCCATTTCTTATCGTCCAGGTACAAAGAATGTTAAGGCTGGTGCCCTCTCCTGCCTGCACACTCCAGAAGTAGTCAACAAAGAACCCAAGCCCATCCTGTCTAAAGAACTGATCGTGAGTCCCATTCAGTGGTCTTCAAAGCCACCTCCTCCAATGCCTCCATCACCGCTCTGCCGGGCCGTCCACCAGAATTTTGTATTCTGTCCACCAGAGCACCTACCTACTGGCAAACTCCACCCACTGCCCATTCCCAACCGGCCATACTCACACCTAGGAGTGGACTTCATCACGGATCTTCCCCCTTCTAACACTCCTTCTCCTTCATTGACAGCTGACCTTTGTCAATCTATAGCCTCCTCCTACCAACCTGGTCAGAAGGTCTGGCTGTCAGCCCGGGACATCAGGATGCACCTGCCCTGCAAGAAGCTTAGTTCCTGATATATTGGCCCCTTCACCATCATCAGACAGATCAACCCCATCACGTATCAGCTCCAACTCCCCTCACACTACAGGATACATTCATCTTTCCAAGTGTCTCACCTTAAACCTCACCATTCTCCTGTTTCTATTCCCATAGAGCCTGGCCCAGGAGAAGTGATCCACCAATAGCAAACCACAACCATCCAAACATCCAGTCAATTCCCCACGGACAAAGTCAAGACCCGCCCTACATTTGTTCTTAACGTAACAATAGAGAAAAAAAGACAAGCTCAACTTCCCTTTCATCACGACTTTAACTACAGCCACTGCTTTTTCGAGGGCAGGTTCTCTGTCAATATATGTATCAAATACTGCAATACTGCAAATACTGCATGTTAACGTGATTAACAGCTTTCTGTTAAGTAAATTAACTATATAAATATTAAATGCATTAATTGGGATCTCGAATCGATTAATTATCAGAAGTTATTACTTCACCACCTGCATGTGACGTCATTATCGACAGTCCTATATTGTTGAAGTAACATGGTTCAAACGGCAGAGGTGCGACCGGTTTCGGGAAACCCTCGTGACTAGCTGGTTAGTTTCTATGGTGGTTAAACAGTGAGTTACATCGCTGTACAGGAAATGCACCCCTGACAAGCTCCAGGGTTATGTTTAGTGCCTACGCACATGAACACCCCTCAAACGATCACAAATTCATGCATGAGTAAATGTCTCCTATCTGTTACCCCAGTTGTGCTTTTATTTATTTTCAAGAGTCAATAGAGAGTTTATAGATCCTGCAGGTTTGTTAAGCTTAATGGGCTTTTCATTGATTGAGTTGCTTGTGTGCCTACTTGCTGGACGAGAGCAATATTCTTTTAAATAAGGACATCTAGGCACCTTTTGCTCTGTGGTTTTATAGCTCAGGTTGTGTTTAATGCACGGTTTGTTTTGAGTGCCTTTATGAGAGCGTTATTTATTCAGGCAGATGTCTGATTAAGCTTGGATTCTGAAGAGGGTATTGAACCAGCGTCTTTCATCAGTTGCTGAGCATACCAACAGGATTCAGCTCAATAATGAAATTGTCTTTCCTTGTGCCGCAGCTGGACCGCGTGTTGTATTAGTATTAGTAACATCCCAGACAATTTCCTTAACATTTCATATTGGCTAATGAGGATCTGCTGACCTACAGCGACCGAACGAGAGGGAGCATGTTGTTCATTCGATTTGGCATATGAGTCAGTCTTGTTACACAATGAGAGAATTACGAATGTGTAAAAATTATTGATGACTATACAGTATTTAAAAATGTTATTTATATTTCTGTAGGCTGTTGCTGTTTGCTGGTTTTTCCCTATATAGCCATTGTTTATTCTGCTCACGTTTCATGAATATGGTTTTATGTATGACAATACTCATTTGGAACAGCTAGTATACTTCATATTATGTACTATATGATGTCTTTAAAACATAATGTCAAATAAAATTGTCATATGAACTTATTACCTTGCACATTTATTCAGGTAGTGATATGCAGTTGTCTTAGAACTGTTGTCTTAACTTTTGATAATAATGAATAAACTATGTTCCTCATAATTTTGAGTCAGAATAACTTCCCCTCCCTCTTGCAGCATCTCTTCTCTTCTCTGATGACGAGGGCAGGGGCAACCTGTCACTCACATGAGATCCACCAATAGCATACCACAACCATCCAATCAATTCCCCACAGACAAATTCAAGCCCCGCCCTACATTTATGTATGTATTAAAGTATGCAACTGCATAACTTGATGACCAACTACATTTGCTTAGATCTGCAGTGTAGCACATGTCAGCGATCATGAAAGAGGTCGTACAGGGACACCATCCATCCAGATGGAGAGTTTTTAATCTGACAGCCTCACACCTCTCTGCTAAGAGCTCCTCCTGTCAGAACGCCTCAGTGTCACTGTTGCTTCTTCACAGACCTGCAGGCTTGACCTCTGACCTTACGCCGTCATCATCATTTTGCTTTAATGACAGCCAAACTGGAGCTGGCATGGACTCCACAGGTTTGTGTAAAACCTGATGATCATGTTATCATTTACTTATATGCAGTATCGGTCAAAAGTTTGGACACTTTTTTCAGGATTCAGGATTCAGGATGATGAATAAAAATTAAAAAGAACAACATTTATTCAAAATAGAAATCTTTTCTAAGAATATAAATATTTACTATCAGAATGATTTCTGAAGGATCATGTGACACTGAAGACTGGAGTAATGATGCTGAAAATTCAGCTTTGATCTCAGGAATAAATTACATTTTACAATATATTCACATAGAAATCAGTTATTTTAAATTGTAAAAACATTTCACAATATTACTGTTTTTACGGTATTTTTGATCAAATAAATGCAGACTTGATGAGAAGAAGAGACTTTTTAAAAATAAAATTTGAAAATAGTAATGTTTCGAAACTTTTGACTGGTACTATATATTACACACTTTTCATTTCTGGCTCGGTTCTTTTTGTCCATTGTTTTATAAACAGGCTTATCAGTGCCGGCTGAACAAACATCCAGTGTCTGTGTACTGCGGTGGGGAGAAGTGGAAACCTACTTAAGCTTTGTGCCTTTGGGTTGTCTGTAAAAAACCGTGTTTGCTTTTCTAATGGAGTGTGTTCTTGTGCTGGGTCAGGTGTTGCCTCTGTGATAGGCTAAGTACAGCGCAGGCTGAGAACAGTGAGGTATCATTACCGTTTCTGCTAATGTAATTTGAAGGTGGAAAAGAACATCACCCACACACACAAGCACACATGGCTCTGGTGAGTTGTAGCACTTGCGTGAATGAGATCGTCGACTTTGACCCAAACCACAGGTCAGATGTCTGACTTTGCAAATGATTTCTCTCATAAACCCAAGCATTAGTTCACCATCTTAATTTCAGTAATGCTAAAAAATGATCAAATCAGTCAGCATGTTCTGTGTTTATTATTTAGCGTCAAAAGGGTCATGACATGACAGTGTCACAGTATACAGATGTGCGTTCAGTTTCTGAAGTCATTATAATCACTGACGCTGTCTATGCTGATACAGTATACAGATGTGCGTTCAGTTTCTGAAGCCATTATAATCATTGACGCTGTCCACGCTGACACAGTATACAGATGTGCGTTCAGTTTCTGAAGTCATTATAATCACTGACGCTGTCTATGCTGATACAGCATACAGATGTGCGTTCAGTTTCTGAAGTCATTATAATCACTGACGCTGTCTACGCTGATACAGCATACAGATGTGCGTTCAGTTTCTGAAGTCATTATAATCACTGACGCTGTCTACGCTGATACAGTATACAGATGTGCGTTCAGTTTCTGAAGCCATTATAATCACTGATGCTGTCTATGCTGATACAGCATACAGATGTGCGTTCAGTTTCTGAAGTCATTATAATCATTGACGCTGTCTACGCTGATACAGTATACAGATGTGCTTTCAGTTTCTGAAGTCATTATAATCACTGATGCTGTCTATGCTGATTCAGCATACAGATGTGCGTTCAGTTTCTGAAGCCATTATAAATCATTGACGCTGTCTACGCTGATACAGTATACAGATGTGCTTTCAGTTTCTGAAGCCATTATAATCACTGACGCTGTCTACGCTGATACAGTATACAGATGTGCGTTCAGTTTCTGAAGTCATTATAATCATTGACGCTGTCTATGCTGATACAGCATACAGATGTGCGTTCAGTTTCTGAAGTCATTATAATCACTGACGCTGTCTACGCTGATACAGCATACAGATGTGCGTTCAGTTTCTGAAGTCATTATAATCACTGACGCTGTCTACGCTGATACAGTATACAGATGTGCGTTCAGTTTCTGAAGTCATTATAATCACTGACGCTGTCTATGCTGATACAGCATACAGATGTGCGTTCAGTTTCTGAAGCCATTATAATCATTGACGCTGTCTACGCTGATACAGTATACAGATGCGCGTTCAGTTTCTGAAGTCATTATAATCACTGACGCTGTCTACGCTGATACAGTATACAGATGTGCGTTCAGTTTCTGAAGCCATTATAATCACTGACGCCGTCTACGCTGATACAGTATACAGATGTGCGTTTAGTTTCTGAAGCCATTATAATCACTGACGGCGTCTACGCTGATACAGTATACAGATGTGCGTTCAGTTTCTGAAGCCATTATAATCATTGACGCTTTCTACGCTGATACAGTATACAGATGTGCGTTCAGTTTCTGAAGCCATTATAATGACTGACGTCATCTACGCTGATACAGTATACAGATGTGCGTTCGGTTTCTGAAGTCATTATAAGGACTGACGTCATCTACGCTGATACAGTATACAGATGTGCGTTCAGTTTCTGAAGTCATTATAATCACTGACGCTGTCTATGCTGATACAGTATACAGATGTGTGTTCAGTTTCTGAAGCCATTATAATCACTGACGCTGTCTACGCTGATACAGTATACAGATGTGCGTTCAGTTTCTGAAGTCATTATAAGGACTGACGTCATCTACGCTGATACAGTATACAGATGTGCGTTCAGTTTCTGAAGTCATTATAAGGACTGACGTCATCTACGCTGATACAGTATACAGATGTGCGTTCAGTTTCTGAAGTCATTATAATCACTGACGCTGTCTATGCTGATACAGTATACAGATGTGTGTTCAGTTTCTGAAGCCATTATAATCACTGACGCTGTCTACGCTGATACAGTATACAGATGTGCGTTCAGTTTCTGAAGTCATTATAATCACTGACGCTGTCTACGCTGATACAGTATACAGATGTGCGTTCAGTTTCTGAAGTCATTATAATCACTGACGCTGTCTACGCTGATACAGTATACAGATGTGCGTTCAGTTTCTGAAGCCATTATAATGACTGACGTCATCTACGCTGATACAGTATACAGATGTGCGTTCGGTTTCTGAAGTCATTATAATCACTGACGCCGTCTACGCTGATACAGTATACAGATGTGTTCAGTTTCTGAAGTCATTATAATGACTGACGTCATCTACGCTGATACAGTATACAGATGTGCGTTCGGTTTCTGAAGTCATTATAATGACTGACGTCATCTACGCTGATACAGTATACAGATGTGCGTTCAGTTTCTGAAGCCATTATAATCATTGACGCTTTCTACGCTGATACAGTATACAGATGTGCGTTCAGTTTCTGAAGCCATTATAATGACTGACGTCATCTACGCTGATACAGTATACAGATGTGCGTTCGGTTTCTGAAGTCATTATAATGACTGACGTCATCTACGCTGATACAGTATACAGATGTGCGTTCGGTTTCTGAAGTCATTATAATGACTGACGTCATCTACGCTGATACAGTATACAGATGTGCGTTCGGTTTCTGAAGTCATTATAATCACTGACGCTGTCTACGCTGATACAGTATACAGATGTGCGTTCAGTTTCTGAAGCCATTATAATCATTGACGCTTTCTACGCTGATACAGTATACAGATGTGCGTTCAGTTTCTGAAGCCATTATAATGACTGACGTCATCTACGCTGATACAGTATACAGATGTGCGTTCAGTTTCTGAAGTCATTATAATGACTGACGTCATCTACGCTGATACAGTATACAGATGTGCGTTCGGTTTCTGAAGTCATTATAATGACTGACGTCATCTACGCTGATACAGTATACAGATGTGCGTTCGGTTTCTGAAGTCATTATAATCACTGACGCTGTCTACGCTGATACAGTATACAGATGTGCGTTCAGTTTCTGAAGCCATTATAATCACTGACGCTGTCTACGCTGATACAGTATACAGATGTGCGTTCAGTTTCTGAAGTCATTATAATCACTAACACTGTCTACGCTGATACAGTATACAGATGTGCGTTCGGTTTCTGAAGTCATTATAATCACTGACGCTGTCTACGCTGATACAGTATACAGATGTGCGTTCGGTTTCTGAAGTCATTATAATCACTGACGCTGTCTACGCTGATACAGTATACAGATGTGCGTTCGGTTTCTGAAGCCATTATAATCACTGACGGCATGTCAAACAATTTTGAGTAAGAGCTGGCTTTGGCATGTATATAAATTGTATAGAAAAAAATACATATTTTTAATTAGAATAATGCAAATACATTTTTTGTGTTATTTGTTACTTTGAAACAATTTTCAGTCAGAAATTACTACTAAATTTCACAAATAATTAGATTTGACTGCGCTGACATTATCGGATGAAGCTGAATAATGACATATGAATATAAATATAGTCTTCAGTAGAGCTGCTTTAGAACAGAATTTGAATTTATCTCATATTTGATGAAATTGATTCTGCTCTTTTTCAGTTTATTACTGTGAAACTGCTTTGAAGCAATTTCTGTTGTATAAAGTGCTATAGAAATAAAGGTGACTTGACTTGACAAAGAAATGGCAAGTAACACACTAAATAAAACATTATTTTTTGCGGTAGAAAGACTGAAATTGCATTTTCTTGTATAATGTTGTCCAATAATATTTGTTTTATTTACAACTTTAAAAAAACTTTTTTTTTACAGTTAAGGCTGATATGATATATATATTTTTTTCAGTTATAAGTTGCTCGAATAATATATTTTTGTATGACGCACTGTTTTTGCTTTTTGAACCCTCCAAAATGCCTTGCCCCATAGACTTAATTTGTGAATGCATTACTGTAAACACGATTTCCTTCATGTGAAATGGTTTTGCAACATGTGAATCATGGGTGCAGTCTTTGGGTCCTTTTAATTTAAGGTGCTTTCATTTTAGCAAGCATCTTATCATCCACCTAACAGGATATTACTGTTTTGTTTTGTTTTTTATCTGCTTGCCACTGAATGAGATTATTTTCTTGGAGCATATTCTCAGGTGTCAGTTTGATCTTGACGGAGTGAGCCTGTCCATGGTGGTCACATTTCACCTACTTTTAAAGGAGTCATTTTCAAAGAGCAGCCCTAATGTGTCGTATTCTTTCATCCGTGCACAACACAGATGGAGCTCGAAGGACACTTCGCCTTTGAGTCGTTCCACCCATGCTGTCTCAGAGTTATGACCAGCATTACCCTTCAGTGACTGCAGTGAAGCCTGTGCTGAATGAGAGCACAATATAATGCATTCACAGCATATGTGAAAGGGTCAGAATTCATCTCACTTTCTGACTTACAAAGACAACATATGATCATGAAATCAATTTTATAGCTGCAGACAGAGTAAAAGAGCTTGTGATCATATAAGGCATTTGCAGCGTGATCAACTGATGTATATTGGCTCCAAAACTCTGAGAATACATTAAAAATCTGCAATTTTATTGGCCTACTGAAGGAATGAAATATGCCATAGGTTACTTTCTCTCTGTAGGATCACAGCAACGTTATTCAACCCTTCTCTTGGTGGTTTTAAAAATCTTCACTCTGATTGTCTTATTTATCAAGGCAATTTCCTTTGATTAGCCTAGATTTTTCCTAAATATGAATTGTGTCCTGAGGAACTCCAGCTGACTCTGAATCACTCATTTCCTTCTCTGTCCATCAGCGGTTCATTCTTTAGAGCCACAAGTGCTCAGCGCTAAACAAGACGTGAAGTGAGTGCTGCGAATTAGTCTGATTATGCATTAATCCCGTTTTCTTTTCATCAATTATCTTAAATTTGCACGCAGAGCATGCAAAGAATAACAATGGGGCATCATTTTCTGGGAATTTTCCTCTCTGTCGCTTTCTTTCTTTCTTTCAAAAATAGCAGAAAAGTAGATTATTTTAAATTAATTTAAGAATTCAACTCAAGACAATTAAAGGGTTAGTTCACCCAAAAATGAAAATTCTGTCATTAATTACTCACCCTCATGTCGTTCCACACCTGTAAGACCTTCGTTCATCTTCAGAACACAAATTAATATATTTTTGATGAAATCTGAGAGGTATATGACTCATCCATAGACAGAAATATAATCAACACTTTCAAGGTCCAGAAAGGTACTAAAGACATCGTTAAAACAGTCATGTGACTGCAGTGGTTCAAAGAGACGAGAATACTTTTTGTGTGCAAAAACAAAATAAAAAACTTCATTCAACAATTTCTTCTCTCCCATGTCAGTCTCCTATGCAGCTGATGTAGTGAACGGGGTGCAGCGCTTCCGTGTTTCGTGTTCCAGTTCATTATTGGCCGGCTCTTGCTGGAGGTGGTAATTAAATTGCTGTGTATTGAGGAGTCAGAGAGCTCTTGGATTTCATTAAAAAATATGTTAATATCTGTGGTTATACCTTTTACGAGTGCAATGCTTTATAACAGCAGATGAAGCCTGCATTTATCATGCATTATAATACATGCATAATGTCTGCTTTGAATAAAGTCACAACTGTGATAGAAACTGGACAGGAACAACTTATATAATGCTGAACTTTAAATGATGTTATTTCAGTATAGGCCGTCATGATATATTCGTGATGTGAGAGACGTGTCAGTGTCCTCACATCAAAACGACATCGGTTTGTGATGGAAGCGTATACCTCAGCGGGCGCTAAACACATGCAGCAAATCACTGAGTTAGCAATGCGAGGGACTCATCTGTCATTTGATTCCTGACCTGATGCGGAAAATATAAATAGCTCTGACACTGTGGCAGGACAATTTAGTTTCCTGAGAGAGGGAAGCGAGACGGATGGATTTAATTTAATCTACCTCAGCCAGTGTTGTGTCACATGGCAAATCGTCAGTCACTGTCTGCCTCTACAAACTTTTTAACAGGTGCTTTCTTCAGTCTGAATGGTCATGCAATCTTGTGATATGGCTCTAGAGGAGTGATGCAAAGTTGTTTTCCAGTTGGCAGCTAGAAAAGACATAAGGTGCCACTGGACAACACACTACGGGGCGGATGATCACAAAACAAGTGCATGATAATATTGTGATGGCTATTTTATTGATTTTCAAGAACATAGATTCATAATGGCATGTAATATTAGTTTGGACCTTCTTTAGCGCCGCCATTAACCGTCCACTTGCATTCCGGTCAGTTCTGACTCGGAAGAGGCACATAAAAAATGTAAAAAAAAATCATAGTTTTTAGTACAAGAAAAAACTCTATCTAAACTATCAAAATTTACATCATTTATTTTTTCCGATTTTCTCAAAGTATTTTAGCTATAAACATTAAAAAATTGTACATTGTAACACCACTTGCGTTCCGGCTCAGTTTTGACCCAGGTGTCAACTGAGGCTTTACACATGGTTTTATGCATTATGACTTTTAAAAGTGGGGGTTTTTGTCTCAAAAATAATTTTGTAAATATATATTTAGGGTAAGTTTACACATAAACCATGTACAAAAACGGAAACGTTTTTCCTTTACGTTTTATGTGTACAAATGACAATGTCAAAACGATCTACAAAAACTATTAAAAACGCTGTATTATGCAGCCAAGCCAGTAGTTGGCAATATCACTTGGTAAAAACATCACCGTTTTCACAAAATTCACATTTTCATAGTTTACACAGAGATGACAACGGTATCATTATCAAAAACTTGCACTTTGAATCCCGATTTCAAAAGTTTGTGTTTTCAGGTCCCCAAAAGATTGTTGACATGTAAATGAACGGCCAAAACACATAAAAACTTTTCCATTTTCAGTTAAAAACATGTGCTGTATAAATGGCTCCTCAGTCTCTTTCCCATATCTCTTACACACTTTTAGGACTGAATTTTGTTGGTAAACATGAATACGCACATTCAAATACACTACAGACGTACAAAAGATGTAAGTGACATAAAAAATAAACTATATCCAATGAACTACAGCCAAAGAAAATTTTATCATCTCATATCATCAAAAAGTTATGCACGTAAAATTAATATATTTAAGTAAAATTATATACATTTACATTTCAGAGTTTTTTTTTTTTAGAATAATATGTTGTTGTTTTTTTTAGAAAAACAGTATGTATGTTTCATAAATTTGGACTGTTTGTAAGCAGTTATAAGTTCAAAGAAATTTAATGAATCCATTGATTTTAACGACGTTGATACTGGCATTATTCTTACATGTTCCTGTAAACTTTCATATAATGATATATTCAAATACAGTTTTTCATGAATATTGGAAAACATATATTTTTCTTGCATCACGATGGTTTTGCTATAGTTTAAACATTGAAATTTCAAACAATTTCACATTTTTTAAATTATTAAAAAGGGTAAATGTAGTAATAACCTAGTAATAACACTGTAATATCTGAAACTGATATTTTTAATTCACAAATGCATTTATTAATGATAAGTATGTTTTATAAGCTTGTGTTCCAGCCAGTCAAAGCTGACCAGGGAATGCAAAAGGTGTTGGCAGTTTTTAAATGCATTGTGAAAGTTAAAAACCCTAGGATCCCCACTGGAGAGAGACAGTGAGAGAAACAGTAGACCCAAAGAAAGATGCAAAGTCTCTGAGCAGCAGCGAAGGCCTTGATGCACATGCGAACCTACAATCAGTGTGGATGTAATGGCTGTGATTAAGTGGCAGTGTGTAAACAGAGATCAGTCTGAACCCTCACCTCTCACTTAATCTACCATTCAGGGACAGAGAAAGAAGCAGACGTCTCCAAAGAAGAGCCTTTGGAACCACAGGAGAAAATACAAGCTTCAGTCTTTCCAGATGTTAAAGACATCTTGCTTGTTTCCCAGGCAACATAAAGTGATTACATTTCACAAGTTTTTATTTGGATGCTGTTTGGCAATGTTGCTGTACATCTGACATCAGGCTTCTTCTCAGTGATTCCTCTGCCATGTCTAGGAAAGATTTAAAGAAACCGCATGCAAAATAAAACAAAGCTCTCTAGAATATCAAACGATGCATTCTCAGTGAAAACATCAGATCGATATGTTGTTATGTTTAAAAGGTCACAGTGACCAGGTGAGTGGATCTGATACAGTGAAAGGTCAGTGCTGACATAGCTTTTCCGCTTCACTTCCAGCACTGTCAGAATGCCGGAGTTGATGGCTGATTCCTGGGAGCGGTCAGATGGAAGCCCGCATGCAAGGCTTGAACTGCCCAAAGCTTCTTCACTTCAAAATCTAAAGAACAAAATAAACTCTGATTTATTTATAGATAAAAGATGGTGCCGTTGTGTTTGGCAAGACGACTAACTTTAGCTCTTCAACAATTTTTTATGATCGGCAATCTTTGATAGAGAGTAGGTTTTTAAAACTCACCTATTTAAACAGCAGTTTACAGCTCGATTTATAATGTGTTTAGTGTGAGTTTACCATTGTACAGCACTGATTGTTAATGTGTATTCATTAATTTTTGTCTTCTAATATTTTGTGTACAGCAAATTGGTCAATCTTGGGTTGTTTTTAAATGTGCTTTATAAATTAAATAAATGAATAATAATAATAATAAAAAAGTCAATTCTGTTTTTAGGGCCATTACCACTTTGTAAGCAATTTTTGTTAAGACATTGTGACATTATTTTCATGACAGTTAAGTACTTTTCTCCCAAAATTGTTGTACCGCCTTAAAATTTAAATAGTTTGTTTTAAATAAGTTTTAAATACTTCTTAAATAAATTGGTAATAAAGTGGACATCAAGGCAAAGAACCCATAATCACAGAGAACTATTTTGAATATTGGGACGACAAATACCTCTTATTGTGTCTACTGCCTTGAACAGTAATAAAGATAAACAATAAACAATATAAAAGATTCTCAATGATATGGCCGTTGATGCAATGCAGTTAATGGAAATTTTCTGTATTTACAATTATAAATGTTTATAGTAATTATAATATAATTAATAAAATAATATTGTAATAATGATTCTATTATTGCTATTAACTCCTGACTCTTTGGAGTTCTCATGCTGATGGACTCTTAAACAAAATTCCTTAAAATAGCCTTATTTTTTCCTCTCTACGAACAAGGACAGAAGAACTCAAACAAGCACAAATGATTATCTCTCCCCTGTAAATTGCAGGTGTGCGAGGATTTGTTCAAGTGCACGCAAACACGCTCATCAAGATTAGCACCCCGCCTTTCAGACTGATTTACAATTGCCTGGTTGTTCCTACTGTTACTGTAATGCGAGGACACATGCATGATTTACCAACATAATACCTGGAGCAACAGTGTACGGTAATGAGCTGGAAGGTGCGTATGCTGTGAGATTGTGAATGAAAGGGGATCATTAGCAAAAAGCCTCCTAATGCAGTGAACATGAACAAAACAATCAATGAACAGGCATTAGCTCCTGTGCGACCTTATGGTCATTTTTGTCTTTTTCAGTTTTGTTTTTTTTTGATCGTTTTGCCTGTGTTAATGCCAACTGCATACATTTTGGCACAGGTGTGTATTTTTATTATTATTTTTTATTAGAATTTTACTATTTCACCCCCATTTTGCACTAGATAAACAAAATAGCGCCTCTCAGGACCTTAAGTACAAAAATGTCTCCATTGAAACCAATTTAAACAGAAATTTTTAATCCTAGGGCCATTTAACTATAAAATTATGGTATCTTTGTTAATAGGCTTTCATTCTGTTGGCAAGGCTTCAAAATTTATTTTTTTTCTATTTTTTACCAGATGGTGCCATTTTCTCAGGTTTGGCCTATAAAGCAAATACTCACTTTATTCCTGTTTTCTGCTTATACATATTATAGAACCAATTAGATAAATTATGCAGCTATAATTGTGTGGGTGTGTTGGTATGGATGCAGAGTGTGGTTTGTATGTGTGTAAAAATTGTGTGTGTGTGTGTGTGTGTGTGTGTGTGTGTGTGTGTGTGTGCATGTGTGTGCTTGTAATATTTGAGAGAGAAAAACTCTGCTGCAAATGACAAATCCAACCACTGTGTGCACCAGTGGAGTTTTGCTGGCATCTAATGGGGCAAATTTGGTACTGCACCCAAACAAAATCTTACTGAAAGCTCATTTTTTGAGATATCAATCTTAAATTTGGAACACAACTAGATTAATGGCTTTTATTCTATAGCAATTTTAGAGTTCAACATGTTTTAACATGTTTCATAAAATATATATTTTATATAAAATAATGTTCATAAATCATTTTCATAAACTTAAACCTCTAAAACTTTTTTTTGTTTCACTTTATTTAACTTTTTTTTTTTTTTTTTTTTTACTTCAACAATAATCTGACAAGGGTCTTCTTTAAAATGAGACCAAAATGAGACCTTTTTTAACATGTTAATGCCAAATGCATACATTTTGGCACATGTGCATTTTTATTGGAATTTTATTATTTCACCTACATTTTCTTTAATAAATCTATTTTATACTAGGTACACAAAATAGTTCCTCTCAGGACCTTAAGGACAAAAATGTCCCCATTGAAACACATTAAAACTGTGATTTTTAATCCCAGGGCCATTTTACTATAAAATGATGCAATTATTGTTAATAGGCTTTCATTCTGTTGGCAAGGCTTCAAAATTTTAATTTTATTATTTTTTTTTACCAGATGGAGCCTTTTTTTTTTTTTTTTAGAAAAACTCTACTGCAAATCACAAATCCAACCACTGTGAGTTTTGCTGGCATCTAATGGGGAAAATTTGGTACTGCACCCAAATAAAATCTTACTGAAAGCTCATTTTTTGAGATATCAACCTCAAATTTGGAACACAACTTGTTTAGATTTATGTTTTAGAGTTCAACATGCTTCATAAAATATATATTTTATATAAAATAATGTTCATAAATCATTTTCATAAACTTAAACCGCTATAACTTTTTTTGGTTTCACTTTTTTTTACTTCATTAGTAATCTGCCAAGGGTCTTCTTTAAAATGAGTCCAAACTTAAGTTTGTGCTCCCAAGCTTCAAATTTTTATGGCAGCTTTTTTGGCACTGACATTTTTGTCCTCTATTGACCTGTTTAATGTTTTTTAACTGATGCACAAGGGTTAATGTAAAAGTGGCATCATATCTATTTATTTTTTATTATGTGGATATCTTTTATGATGGATAGATGCACTTTTTTTTGGCTTCAAAATCTCATCTTCTATTCACAGCCATTATAAAGCTTGGGAGAGCCAGGGCATTAATTAATATTACTCTGACTGTGTTCATCTGAAACAAGATAGTCATATACACCTAGGATGGCTTGAGGGTGAGTGAATCATGGGGTCATTTTCATTTTTGGGTGAACTATCCCTTTAAGACTCCAGCATCAATATTTGACCAACGATTAAATGTTGCAGTGAGAGAATTTATTAATTTGTGTCAGGAGTGTGCATCAATAATTCTGAATCAAACTGGTATTTATCATTATTTGATATAAAAAGAGAACACATACCTGCCTTAATTTATTTGTGATCACAGGAATGCACAAAACAACTCCATTAAGGCTTTTAAGTCCAAAGACTTACACATTTAGAAACATATTAATAAAACATCATATGTTTACGTCATATTTCTTTAGAAAGAATGAGCATTTCTATTAATTTTCCACAAAATTATGCTATCTGAGGATGTTTGAGCGATCTCTCTTGTCTCACTATACTGTTATCCTTCAGCCAGAGCAAAAGAGGGTTAACCATTTAACCAGTTATGAGTTAACTGGAGTATATGTCATTATGAGATATGTAGACGCATTAGTCCAGTGTGGTGACAAATCAGGTGTTGGCAAAAACAAGTAAATAGGTTGACTTTTTCAACATCAAACCTTAAGGTTAAAACTGATATATCTGTATAAGGAAGAGTGTATGTTTTTAAATGCTGTGTCTGGTCATCATTACGTTTTACTCCACTTTTAGTCAATTTTTTTTACATTTTTTACATTTTACGGTCAAATGCAAATTCATGAGCAATGAATAGTTAAAGGTAGGGTAGGCATTTTTTTTCATAAACATTTTTTATTATTCTGGTTGAAACTCTCTTCACATTCTGAGAGAAATCAATAATATAAGTGCTCTAAATATTAAAACATGTGCATATATCTGCTGTGGAAGTCTCAGGACCAAAAAAATGTTTGTCCAATCATTGCATTTGGTCTGCCTGTCAACATACGTATTTGGATATCTCCACATGCAGACATCACACGTCATCAGCGCTTTGCCTAAGACAAACAGCAGTCGCCTTTTACAGTTCCTCCTGAACCAAAATGACGAGCTTATGCTGTGTTCACGTCATGTCGTAACCGTAATTACAAGACGGCAACCCACAGCTGTTCACGTCCTCAGACTCGGATTTATGTGTTTTTCTGTCAACACTATCAACGGTGAAATGCATCTGTAGCAGTCAGGTGGTAAAAGTAAGAGCTTTGTAAGTTGTTTACGTTCATTATTATTGTAATGTTATGTGCTTTGAGACATGAGGTAATTTAACGCCGTCTCTGCAGACTCTGCTCAGGCTGTAGGTGTTCATGTGTTTTGAAGGATGCGTGGCTTTGGAGATGCTCTGAAGAGAGGGTGGGATCTCATGCTTTCAAAGCTAGCTTGCTATTGCTAGCCTCTCTAATTGCCTACTCTACCTTTAATGCCAATATATTTAATTAAAGGGGTCATGAACTGCGTTGTTTTATTATTTTATAATGTTTCCTGGTGTGCACTTATAATGTTAGTATGCTTTTTACATCAACAATCATGCTAATTTAGAAATAAAAGGCATTTTTCCTACGCTGATTTTAGCCCTCTGATTTGAACGCTCTGTTTTAAGCGACGTGTCTGCTGTGAGACTTCAGTGTAAACGCCCACTGCTGTGACTGGCTAATGTCTTTGCATATGAAAATAGCTCTCTTGAAAACTTTTAGCATGTTTTTACTATTACAGCTCTCAAGGTTAACTAATCGTGAAAAGTGCTGCATTACATTTAGATCTATGACATTAGAACATTGTAGTCGATCACAGACATGATGTTGAGCGCATGAAAGCAGTGATCTCTTCACTGTAACTCAAGAACATCTGACTGTACATGAATCATTAATATCAGATCAGGCATTAGAATTAACACAGTTAATTAACACTGTTGTTGCATTACTGTCGAGTCCATATCGTAAAAGTCTGTTTGCGTAAAAGCCTGCGCCGAATTGCGATTGATCCACAGTGAAATGCACCGAATACAAATAAATAAAGCTCAGCTGAGACATTCACATTGTTGCAAATAAATAACCATATTCCTTGCATTAGGATCCTTTGAAAGGTAATATTATTTTAGTCCTGTATTGCTCTTCTCTCCTCCTCATCTCACTAACACGCCAGTGGGCGGGGCTAACGCTGCACTGATGAAGTAGGCATTGATTTCTTCTGCGGAGGCGGAGTTTCACCAATCTATGACTGGATCAGTCTTTCGTCTGGTGTCATTAAAAGCTTTTATTGGACTAACAAGGAAGTTTTTAATTTTTTTTTTTTTTTTTGAATAGTTTTTAGGATAATTTCCACATTTTATTTCACATTACTAAATAGATAAAACACATTTGAAAAGGTACTTTTTATGTTTATGGACAAAACCTGTATTTTTTTTATTTTTTATTTATTTATTTTTTTTTGGCTGTCCAGTGGAGTATTAAAATATAAAGAAGAATAAAAACAATGTTTTTTTCCCCTTTGAAGACAGTGAAATAGCATGTTAACTACCTAAACACAGACCTTGATTAATTTCTAAGCTGTTAGACAGTTGTCCTTCCAGCACAAGGCCACAGCGCTTCTGCCGAACACACAACGATATTCAGACACATTCACACCGAGAGCCTATTCAGAGACACAGACTGAAAAGGTCACTTCAATAGAAACTCCAATAACGAGTGACTATACAGCATCACATCTACGTTCAATCACAGAACAGTTTCACACAGAAGTTTTTCCTGGGTCTGTAGCATGTACTCTACAGATGACAGCTAAGTACAACATCTGTTTGTACATGCATCACTCCCTGACCTCATGTTTGGATTTAATTGGTGTTAGTAATGGGCGTTCTGTGAAAAGAAGCCTTCAGCTCTGAAAGGAGTCGGAAAACACCGCAGTGAAGATGATGGACGTTTAGCCCCTCATTGCCTTCATAATTGTGCTCCTCTATGGAAACTCACATACTGAAGCGTTTCAGTCTGAATGAAGATGTTCCTCATTTGCATGTAAAAAAGAAGACAAGCCAGCACTGGTATAAAATCTTGAATGTCAACATGAAATCAAACCCTTGTAACACATTCCTGGTCATATTGTTCACAATAATTGTGACAAGGAATTAAGAATTTTTGTTGAATGGAAATTGAAATTGAACTTAAATGTAAAAAAGGCAGTTCCTGTTTTGTTTCAGAATAGTTTAATACATTTGTTTGATAATATGTGTTATGTGTTTTTTCACCATTTCTAATTAAGATACAAGATAATTTTTTGTTAAATCAGGGATGGCCCACTTTACCTGAAAAGATATTTGTCTGAAGTGCATGATCTCAAAATGTTATTTAGCCCCGTCCCTTTTCAGCGCTGCGCTCATTGTGTTCTGTCTTCTGGTTTGTATTTCCACAGTATGAAGGTAAGATCTTACGGATTTATGAATGAACTGCTCTTTTTAAAATCTTCCCCGTATACTGACATTTGTTATGACATCTGCTGCAAACATTACAATGCTTATGATAACTTTTGTTAACTCTACAATAAGTAAATCCACTTCACCAGCTAATTACTCTTCAACAACAATGCCATATAAATATACAGAGCTACCGCAAAAAACGGAAGTTCAAACACAACACTCTCAAGATTGCTGCATTCTATTTCATGGCTAACATTATATTTCTCTGGCGCAGAAGGTCTATACCTTGCAAATAACACATTATATAAACTGAATTCAAATAAAACTATTATAGACCTTAGAGTTAACAAAAGAAGGGTAGAGTGGGGGAAAACGCCCCCTACTGTTTTTCCCAAAATAACCACTAGATAAATTCAGGATACATTTTTGTTGCAACTATGGACTACATTAACAAGAGTGATGTAGAGTACAGTGAGGCTTACACTGGTGACTTACCTGAAATAAAATGGATTTCACTGTAAATTATCTAATTTTCAGCAGTAAGAAAAAAGCGTTTTAAAGCTTGTTGTTTTGTAGAACATCACAGTTATATATGATATGAGAATAGTAAGGCATGTAGATAGGGAGTACGTGTTATTTAAGGAAAATATAATTATATTTTCAGAATGACATTTTTTTTTTTTTCAAACATAGTCTAATGTAATTAACTAGGTGGTTTAATAAAAAATATTTGGACCTTATTTTAAAAAATTACCTCAAGTTAGCATCAGGTAGCTAGTTAGCTAGCCAGTTAGCATCAGCTAACAATATTTTTTCAAATAAGATATTATAATTTTGTAAATCATAATTATTGATTAAATATTATTTTATTTTTAATTTTAAGCTAAAACTGCCTGTACTCTGATTTTGCTGTAAATGTATAAAGCAACTTGCTTTGTCAGACTGGGAGCATGTGGGGCAAACTGGTACAAATTAAAAAATTTTGATAAAAATCTAATAACATGAAAACTCTGGACATTTTTAATACTTGGTTTATAATTTATGTCAATGTCACTAAAACTATGATAGCTATTCTGGACACATTTAGCTTTTGTTTCACAGAAAAAAAAAAAAATGACACTGTCCCCCACCCTACCCTAAAAATAAAAAAACTAAACTAAATTACACATTAAACAAAAAGTGGCCCACTTTACCCGAATTCACCATATGTAGTGGTTTCAATCATTTACTTTGAAGTGTTTCAATACACATCATTTCTGAAGTATAGCCTACTAGAAAACACTGAAAATCTTGCCCTCAAATTAAAATGGCACTTTACTGAGACACGCGAGATTAGGCTAATTGATCTGAGAACTGAAATCATGTAACTTCACAATACTTCACTACTCCTTTTGTGGTTTTGCTTATTATTTTTTATGGAGCTTGACAGGAACTGACCTCATTCATTTTAATGTGAAAAACAAACAAAAGGTTTGGAATTGGTGGAACAAAGTGAGTAGCTGAATGATGACCTTGTAGGGTAACCGAGATAACTTTTAGAATAGGCTACCAGGACTGTTTACATGTAAAATCAAACATATAGACACATTTACATTTCAAATGATCAGCTAATTTATGCGCTTTAACAGAAATACGAGCTGAAGTCTTGTTTACAAACTGAGGAACGCGTCAAAATGATTTTCTGTTGGGATTCCTTATGAATCCGAGCTGGGTAAAGTAAACTACCCCGAGTCGGATGGAGGAATTCTCCAGGGTGCTGAAAGTACAGCACTTCATCCACTCTACTGAGGGAGGGAGAGAGGCGATCAGCCACACCCGCTTCAGCTTATTGGGCATCTTTCCGTGGAACGTCACATGCAAAAGAGCCACACGTTTATGCCGATGAATTATAGATTAAAGGGAGGCTGAAAATGCAGATTCGGTCCCACACACAAACACGGAGCTCGCTCGACGAACGGTCCGACTCCGCGCACCTCATCCATCGATGACTGAGGAGATGCGTCCTGACGAGCCTTGCTGAAGCGGTCCAGCGTTCACAGCGATCTCCGTTTGACAGCGTTCACTCACAGACAGCACGGCGAAGAAATAACACACGATGCGTGGATTCTTTGGAGATGGGACAGCGGTGGCTCTCATACTGCTCAGTGCATGGGCGCTCATAGCTGCAGCAGACGAGGAGCTCATCTTTACCAATCATTTTCTGGTCCAGTTGCACGAGGGGACGAATGAAGATGCTCATCAACTTGCCCTGGAGCATGGCTTTGGGAGTGCAAGGAAGGCAAGTAACAATATGCACCTCAGAATGGCTTCAAAACTGCCAATTTGATGCATGCATGTTTGCTTCAGGCACAAAGGCAGTTTTTTTAAAATAATTATGCAATAATATAGAAGCACATAAATCATCATGTAAATCTGAGTACAAGGTGTTCTTGTTTACAGCAGAAACACAACAACAATAATTAAGTGCTACATTCATTCTGCAAAATATAGACTCAGAAGTTGAGAGGTACATCAATTTACAAAGTCATGCAGACTACAGTTTATTGTTTTTTAATGGTCATATGGATCATTAGGCTTTACTAGTTGGAATTCATTTTCCTTCAGAAACCCTAAAGGAGCATGTACAGGATTCCTACTGGAACTGCCAATCCTAACTTAAAATAAAAATGTGGAAATAATAAAACTTGAAAAGAATTTCAATTTATCCAGTAGGGGTTTATTTAATTCCTGGAGGGCATGTATTTGATCCTATTAGGATTGGTTTCCAAATTATGATTCCAATAGAAATTCTGCAGATATTTTTGACTAGTGGAGATTGTAGATATACAATTATGCAGGCGATTGTCAAAACATTACGCAACTGAATCACATAATTTCTTGTTTGCAGCACAAGAGGAATATTCACATATAAACAAAACATCAACCCCTCAAATTTGCTGAAAATAGCTTAGCTTGTCATTTTGATTATGCTTATGTTATTCTATAATGTTATCAGGAGCAGTAAGAAAATGACTGAGAATTACTCTAGTGTAAATAGTAAACATGTCTTTCATCTGACATCCCAATGTTTATTTATTCCATCTCCATAAAGGGCCATTTATCACAGAACAGAGGACTTGATTAGCTTGACAAATCAGCCTTGTGAAATGTCAAAACATCACTGGTGTGGAACTGAGGCTCACGTGTGGACATGCATTGGAATAACACCTTATTATAATTTTTTTTTTTTTTTTTTTTTTGAGAGAGAGAGAGAGAGAGAGAGAGAGAGAGAGATTTTGTCCTTCTAATTCATGCACTCATTGTCTGGACCAATATACGTTCCCTTTGAATGATGAAATTGATAAACAATGTTTGGACTCTGGGATGAAGCCTCTCTTTGTTTTACTGGAGGTTCTGGAGATTGTCACTCACTTTATTTTACTTCAATTCCTTGATCAGAATTTCACAATCACAACTTAGCTTGTAAATCACTTAAGAACAAGATTGAAATAAACAATTACAGCCCAAAGATGTTGTGGGAAGAGGAACAATTCAATAAAAGATAAATTATAGTGTAATATACACTAGATAGCTGAGTTAAAATGAAAAATACAACGCAGCTGCCAAAATATAGTTTAGATGTAATGGTTTCAGAGCAGCAGGGGTGTAGCCATCATTTCAGAGGTGAGGGGGACAGAAATGTCAGGTGTAATACCAGTTGACAATTTTTTTTTTTTTTTTTTTTTATCTCTTGCTTTTAATTCGGTAAGAAATTAAATACACTGCTGAACAATAACCAATGATATCAATAATTTTTTTTTTTACTTTATGTCAATTTTACGATTGATTTATGTACTACAAACACTTGTGCATTAAGTCCTCAGATTATCACAGAATAAGGCAGAAAATATACAGTACCAATATACAGTACCAGTCAAAAGTTTGGAAACATTTAATGTTTTTGGAAAATGTTTTTGTCTCTTCTGCTCACCAAGGCTGTATTTATTTAATAACAAATGCAGTAAAAACAGCAATATTGTGAAATATTATTACAATTTAAAACATTTTTCTATGTGAATTTATTGTGTAATGTAACTTATTCCTTCATATTTTGGTGGAAACAATGATGCCATTAGAACATCTGTGGTAAGATTAAAAAAGAGAGAGAAATTAATACTGTTATTTATCAAGCATGCATTAAATTTCTTTAAATTGATCAAAAGTGATAGTGAAGACATTTATAATGTTATAAAAGATTTCTATTTAATAAATGCTTTAATAGATTTAATAAATATAATGAATAAATGCTGTTCATTGAAATTTCTATTCATCAAAGAATCCTGAAAAACTGTTTAATAATCATAAATGTTTCTTGGGCAACAAATCATCATATTAGAATGATTTCTGAAGGATCATGTGACACTGAAGACTGGAGTAATGATGCTGAAAATTCAGCTTTGCTCACAGGAATAATGACATTTTAACATATATTCACATAGAAAACAGTTATTTTAAACTGTAATAATATTTCACTGTTTTTACTATTATTACTGTATTACAATATTACAAAATTTACTGCATTTTTGATTAAATAAATGTAGCCTTGTTGAGCAGAAGAGACTTCTTTCAAACACAGTAAAAGGCTGTCAATTAACACTGCATTATTCATATACTGTACTTGATTGTCACTAAATACCTTGAGATGGCTTGAAAAACACACATAAACCATATATCGTCGCAATTGTGTGTTTGAATCGTCACGTTTCATCAGTCAAAAAGTTTCGGCTTTTTATTCAGCTGCTGCTACAATGAAAAGCTGGATGCCTTTGTTCATATAAGGGATTTCCTGGAACGTCATAAGTTATTACTTCTATGAATCTGTTTTGGACTTTCAGTGAGAGAGCACCCTCTGGCTTCAAATATAAATGAAACATGCATTACACAAGAGTGTTAGCGCTCCATAATGTTCAGATCGCCTCCTTTTGGATAATAATAAATCTATCTTGTCTCTTTGAATTTAAATCTAGATTTATTCACATTGGCCTCTAAGTAAACACGTAAAAAGTGTGAGGGACGAATTTACATTTTATGTAAAGTGCAGGGGACATGTCCTTCCCGTCCCCTCACTATTCAGAGTGGATTTTTACATTTAGAAGGATGTAACTGGATCTGATTTGTAGCAAACATTTTAACATATTCTGCAAACAAACTGTATGAGTTCTTGGAGTTTATTATCATGAAAAATAATCTAACATATTTCCTCAATGTTAACTTATTAGGATTTACAGTGAATATTTATTAGTTGGTGTCAGACCAGGTTTTGTAGATCAGTGTAAGCCAATAAAGTTCTTGCTTATAATGTTCAAAGAGTGTCAGTTTATACTATATAGTAATACACATCACTATGATCATTGCTGTGGGGAGCATTAGTGGCATTGATTTCGACCCATAAACACCTTACTTTATCTAATATTAGCAAACATTGCATGCACAAACAATCTCAGCATCTTTTCTAGGCCCATTTCAAAACAGTTTCATGCTGATAAGTGTATGAGTGTCAGTTTATGAATTCACATGAACAACACAGTGAGATGAAATATTGTCATTTAACCAGAAACTCTGTATTTTGACCTTTGAAAACAGAACATTAACATTACATTAAATCAATCATACTCAAGTGCATCTATTGGGTTTGTTTTATTCCACATGACTCTTTACAGTCCTTCTAATAGAGGTGTGTTTCATTTCAGCTTCCTTTTGGTGAGGGGCTTTTTCACTTCTACCCACGGGAAATCCCTAAAACTCGAAGGAAACGCAGCCTTCACCACATCCACCGCCTGGCGAAGGATCATCGGGTAAGACCACAATCTCACAGTGTGTTTGTTCCCATAGAAACCAGCCAGTCATTGGAAAACAATGGCTAATCTGATGCCAGATAAATTGTTTGTTGTACTTGTTAAAGGCTAACATGTCAATCAAGTTTTCAGCTTGATATTTAAGTGCTGTTTTATCGGGTATTATGACATCATGCAGTTTGAATGAGGTTACGTTATTATTTATAAAAATGCTTTGTTATAATCCTGGATACTGATTGGTCAATGCAGTGCTAAAATACACAATATAGTAACAGCTCTGACGGGAAACACTTGTTACTGTGTATATTGCTGCACAGACCCATTGAGGCTAACTGTTAACATTAGTTTACATGTCTAGGGCAAGAAAGGTGGCATCTGAATTTTATTATTTAAAATTATGCCATAATGTCATGTGTCAAGGTCGTGCTATACTGTGTCATGACAATATCAGTATATATATCACATGTAGCACAGCCTCTCTCACATTAATAAATGTACAGCATAAGATGAATATATATATATATATATATATATATATATATAAAACGTATGTTTTGATATCAGCATAAGATGAATTGCACTTTAAAAAGCTGATCAAAGTTGATTGATTTGGGACATAAAGTCAGGCTCAGCATATTCTGACCAACAGCTGCCAGCTTAGATAGGAGGAGACATGTTTGTTTTGTTTTTATGCTATAGTGTGAACATCCAATAAGTACCAGTTATTTTACAAACACGAAACAGTGAAATATTCAGCTGTGACGGTACCATTTAAACACAGTTTTGTTAGTACAGACTACACTTTCTGTTGGAGCAGAGACTACTATTTCATAAGGAAATAATTCTGCTCTAAATGAACCATAGATGTATTTTTGAGACAGAAAATGGGAAGATTTCAATCTGTAAGATTTAAGCCTATAATCATCCTCCATAATCCTGTGAGGCGGTGCAGCACCGATTTGCACTCACATGAGAGGATCTGTTCAGTTTCTGCACTTTTAATAACTAAACAGCTATTAATGTTCAATTGTGGGTTTCAATCGGGCTTGAGGAGTTGAATT